>NW_026800171.1:0-78573 GCF_032191835.1 Heteronotia binoei
TAACCCTTAAAACGCCGGATTATTGGAGACCGTTTTATTGCTTCGGTCCTTCGGAGCACAGGAGACACTTCATCCCCCTAGCCGTGGGCTGCCTTTCACTGTAATGATTCCCATAGGTTTTAATGGAGAATGGAAAAACTTCCAAAAATATTCCCATCAAGAGTATACATTCAGTGTGATATCAAAAATACATCTTACCCAACCCTAAACCAAACCCCAATTTTCACCCGAACATAAGTGTGTCCTGAACTCTAACCCTAACCCTAACCCATTCCAATGAATCCCATAGGCTATAATGGAGAACGGAAAGACTTCCAAAAATTTTCCCTATCGACAGTATACCTCTCAGGAAGATAACCTTTCAGGATTACTCAACCCAGAACATGACAGAATCTTGCAGACCGTCGCATTCCTACGGTCGTGGGCGTCGCAGAAGGGCCCTCGCGCCCGCAGGGACGGGCTGCCTTTCCCGGGAGTGCCAAAAATGCGCGCAGCAGTGGATTCCAATTTTCTCCTGAAATCCAACGTTTTAAGGGTTAAGTTACCCTTCAGGGTTACTTAACCCTTAAAACGCCGGATTATTGGAGACCGTTTTATTGCTTCGGTCCTTCGGAGCACAGGAGACACTCCATCCCCCTAGCCGTGGGCTGCCTTTCACTGTAATGATTCCCATAGGTTTTAATGGAGAATGGAAAAACATCCAAAAATTTTCCCCATCAAGAGTATACCATTCAGTGTGATATCAAAAATACATCTTACCCAACCCTAAACCAAACCCCAATTTTCACCCGAACATAAGTGTGTCCTGAACTCTAACCCTAACCCTAACCCATTCCAATGAATCCCATAGGCTATAATGGAGAACGGAAAGACTTCCAAAAATTTTCCCTATCGACAGTATACCTCTCAGGAAGATAACCTTTCAGGATTACTCAACCCAGAACATGACAGAATCTTGCAGACCGTCGCATTCCTACGGTCGTGGGCGTCGCAGAAGGGCCCTCACGCCCGCAGGGACGGGCTGCCTTTCCCGGGAGTGCCAAAAATGCGCGCAGCAGTGGATTCCAATTTTCTCCTGAAATCCAACGTTTTAAGGGTTAAGTTTACCCTTCAGGGTTACTTAACCCTTAAAACGCCGGATTATTGGAAACCGTTTTATTGCTTCGGTCCTTCGGAGCACAGGAGACACTCCATCCCCCTAGCCGTGGGCTGCCTTTCACTGTAATGATTCCCATAGGTTTTAATGGAGAATGGAAAAACTTCCAAAAATATTCCCCATCAAGAGTATACCATTCAGTGTGATATCAAAAATACATCTTACCCAACCCTAAACCAAACCCCAATTTTCACCCGAACATAAGTGTGTCCTGAACTCTAACCCTAACCCTAACCCATTCCAATGAATCCCATAGGCTATAATGGAGAATGGAAAGACTTCCAAAAATTTTCCCTATCGACAGTATACCTCTCAGGAAGATAACCTTTCAGGATTACTCAACCCAGAACATTACAGAATCTTGCAGACCGTCGCATTCCTACGGTCGTGGGCGTCGCAGAAGGGCCCTCACGCCCGCAGGGACGGGCTGCCTTTCCCGGGAGTGCCAAAAATGCGCGCAGCAGTGGATTCCAATTTTCTCCTGAAATCCAACGTTTTAAGGGTTAAGTTACCCTTCAGGGTTACTTAACCCTTAAAACGCCGGATTATTGGAGACCGTTTTATTGCTTCGGTCCTTCGGAGCACAGGAGACACTCCATCCCCCTAGCCGTGGGCTGCCTTTCACTGTAATGATTCCCATAGGTTTTAATGGAGAATGGAAAAACATCCAAAAATTTTCCCCATCAAGAGTATACCATTCAGTGTGATATCAAAAATACATCTTACCCAACCCTAAACCAAACCCCAATTTTCACCCGAACATAAGTGTGTCCTGAACTCTAACCCTAACCCTAACCCATTCCAATGAATCCCATAGGCTATAATGGAGAACGGAAAGACTTCCAAAATTTTCCCTATCGACAGTATACCTCTCAGGAAGATAACCTTTCAGGATTACTCAACCCAGAACATGACAGAATCTTGCAGACCGTCGCATTCCTACGGTCGTGGGCGTCGCAGAAGGGCCCTCACGCCCGCAGGGACGGGCTGCCTTTCCCGGGAGTGCCAAAAATGCGCGCAGCAGTGGATTCCAATTTCTCCTGAAATCCAACATTTTAAGGGTTAAGTTACCCTTCAGGGTTACTTAACCCTTAAAACGCCGGATTATTGGAGACCGTTTTATTGCTTCGGTCCTTCGGAGCACAGGAGACACTCCATCGCCCTAGCCGTGGGCTGCCTTTCACTGTGATGATTCCCATAGGTTTTAATGGAGAATGGAAAAACATCCAAAAATTTTCCCCATCAAGAGTATACCATTCAGTGTGATATCAAAAATACATCTTACCCAACTCTAAACCAAACCCCAATTTTCACCCGAACATAAGTGTGTCCTGAACTCTAACCCTAACCCTAACCCATTCCAATGAATCCCATAGGCTATAATGGAGAACGGAAAGACTTCCAAAAATTTTCCCTATCGACAGTATACCTCTCAGGAAGATAACCTTTCAGGATTACTCAACCCAGAACATGACAGAATCTTGCAGACCGTCGCATTCCTACGGTCGTGGGCGTCGCAGAAGGGCCCTCGCGCCCGCAGGGACGGGCTGCCTTTCCCGGGAGTGCCAAAAATGCGCGCAGCAGTGGATTCCAATTTTCTCCTGAAATCCAACGTTTTAAGGGTTAAGTTACCCTTCAGGGTTACTTAACCCTTAAAACGCCGGATTATTGGAGACCGTTTTATTGCTTCGGTCCTTCGGAGCACAGGAGACACTTCATCCCCCTAGCCGTGGGCTGCCTTTCACTGTAATGATTCCCATAGGTTTTAATGGAGAATGGAAAAACTTCCAAAAATATTCCCCATCAAGAGTATACCATTCAGTGTGATATCAAAAATACATCTTACCCAACCCTAAACCAAACCCCAATTTTCACCCGAACATAAGTGTGTCCTGAACTCTAACCCTAACCCTAACCCATTCCAATGAATCCCATAGGCTATAATGGAGAACGGAAAGACTTCCAAAAATTTTCCCTATCGACAGTATACCTCTCAGGAAGATAACCTTTCAGGATTACTCAACCCAGAACATGACAGAATCTTGCAGACCGTCGCATTCCTACGGTCGTGGGCGTCGCAGAAGGGCCCTCACGCCCGCAGGGACGGGCTGCCTTTCCCGGGAGTGCCAAAAATGCGCGCAGCAGTGGATTCCAATTTTCTCCTGAAATCCAACGTTTTAAGGGTTAAGTTACCCTTCAGGGTTACTTAACCCTTAAAACGCCGGATTATTGGAGACCGTTTTATTGCTTCGGTCCTTCGGAGCACAGGAGACACTCCATCCCCCTAGCCGTGGGCTGCCTTTCACTGTAATGATTCCCATAGGTTTTAATGGAGAATGGAAAAACATCCAAAAATTTTCCCCATCAAGAGTATACCATTCAGTGTGATATCAAAAATACATCTTACCCAACCCTAAACCAAACCCCAATTTTCACCCGAACATAAGTGTGTCCTGAACTCTAACCCTAACCCTAACCCATTCCAATGAATCCCATAGGCTATAATGGAGAACGGAAAGACTTCCAAAAATTTTCCCTATCGACAGTATACCTCTCAGGAAGATAACCTTTCAGGATTACTCAACCCAGAACATGACAGCATTTTGCAGACCGTCGCATTCCTTCGGTCGTGGGCGTCGCAGAAGGGCCCTCAGGCCCGCAGGGACGGGCTGCCTTTCCCGGGAGTGCCAAAAATGCGCGCAGCAGTGGATTCCAATTTTCTCCTGAAATCCAACGTTTTAAGGGTTAAGTTACCCTTCAGGGTTACTTAACCCTTAAAACGCCGGATTATTGGAGACCGTTTTATTGCTTCGGCCTTCGGAGCACAGGAGACACTCCATCGCCCTAGCCGTGGGCTGCCTTTCACTGTGATGATTCCCATAGGTTTTAATGGAGAATGGAAAAACATCCAAAAATTTTCCCCATCAAGAGTATACCATTCAGTGTGATATCAAAAATACATCTTACCCAACTCTAAACCAAACCCCAATTTTCACCCGAACATAAGTGTGTCCTGAACTCTAACCCTAACCCTAACCCATTCCAATGAATCCCATAGGCTATAATGGAGAACGGAAAGACTTCCAAAAATTTTCCCTATCGACAGTATACCTCTCAGGAAGATAACCTTTCAGGATTACTCAACCCAGAACATGACAGAATCTTGCAGACCGTCGCATTCCTTCGGTCGTGGGCGTCGCAGAAGGGCCCTCAGGCCCGCAGGGACGGGCTGCCTTTCCCGGGAGTGCCAAAAATGCGCGCAGCAGTGGATTCCAATTTTCTCCTGAAATCCAACGTTTTAAGGGTTAAGTTACCCTTCAGGGTTACTTAACCCTTAAAACGCCGGATTATTGGAGACCGTTTTATTGCTTCGGCCTTCGGAGCACAGGAGACACTCCATCCCCCTAGCCGTGGGCTGCCTTTCACTGTAATGATTCCCATAGGTTTTAATGGAGAATGGAAAAACATCCAAAAATTTTCCCCATCAAGAGTATACCATTCAGTGTGATATCAAAAATACATCTTACCCAACCCTAAACCAAACCCCAATTTTCACCCGAACATAAGTGTGTCCTGAACTCTAACCCTAACCCATTCCAATGAATCCCATAGGCTATAATGGAGAACGGAAAGACTTCCAAAAATTTTCCCTATCGACAGTATACCTCTCAGGAAGATAACCTTTCAGGATTACTCAACCCAGAACATGACAGAATCTTGCAGACAGTCGCATTCCTACGGTCGTGGGCGTCGCAGAAGGGCCCTCGCGCCCGCAGGGACGGGCTGCCTTTCCCGGGAGTGCCAAAAATGCGCGCAGCAGTGGATTCCAATTTTCTCCTGAAATCCAACGTTTTAAGGGTTAAGTTACCCTTCAGGGTTACTTAACCCTTAAAACGCCGGATTATTGGAAACCGTTTTATTGCTTCGGTCCTTCGGAGCACAGGAGACACTCCATCGCCCTAGCCGTGGGCTGCCTTTCACTGTAATGATTCCCATAGGTTTTAATGGAGAATGGAAAAACTTCCAAAAATATTCCCCATCAAGAGTATACCATTCAGTGTGATATCAAAAATACATCTTACCCAACCCTAAACCAAACCCCAATTTTCACCCGAACATAAGTGTGTCCTGAACTCTAACCCTAACCCTAACCCATTCCAATGAATCCCATAGGCTATAATGGAGAACGGAGCGACTTCCAAAAATTTTCCCTATCGACAGTATACCTCTCAGGAAGATAACCTTTCAGGATTACTCAACCCAGAACATGACAGAATCTTGCAGACCGTCGCATTCCTACGGTCGTGGGCGTCGCAGAAGGGCCCTCACGCCCGCAGGGACGGGCTGCCTTTCCCGGGAGTGCCAAAAATGCGCGCAGCAGTGGATTCCAATTTTCTCCTGAAATCCAACGTTTTAAGGGTTAAGTTACCCTTCAGGGTTACTTAACCCTTAAAACGCCGGATTATTGGAGACCGTTTTATTGCTTCGGTCCTTCGGAGCACAGGAGACACTCCATCCCCCTAGCCGTGGGCTGCCTTTCACTGTAATGATTCCCATAGGTTTTAATGGAGAATGGAAAAACATCCAAAAATTTTCCCCATCAAGAGTATACCATTCAGTGTGATATCAAAAATACATCTTACCCAACCCTAAACCAAACCCCAATTTTCACCCGAACATAAGTGTGTCCTGAACTCTAACCCTAACCCTAACCCATTCCAATGAATCCCATAGGCTATAATGGAGAACGGAAAGACTTCCAAAAATTTTCCCTATCGACAGTATACCTCTCAGGAAGATAACCTTTCAGGATTACTCAACCCAGAACATGACAGAATCTTGCAGACCGTCGCATTCCTTCGGTCGTGGGCGTCGCAGAAGGGCCCTCACGCCCGCAGGGACGGGCTGCCTTTCCCGGGAGTGCCAAAAATGCGCGCAGCAGTGGATTCCAATTTTCTCCTGAAATCCAACGTTTTAAGGGTTAAGTTACCCTTCAGGGTTACTTAACCCTTAAAACGCCGGATTATTGGAGACCGTTTTATTGCTTCGGTCCTTCGGAGCACAGGAGACACTCCATCGCCCTAGCCGTGGGCTGCCTTTCACTGTGATGATTCCCATAGGTTTTAATGGAGAATGGAAAAACATCCAAAAATTTTCCCCATCAAGAGTATACCATTCAGTGTGATATCAAAAATACATCTTACCCAACTCTAAACCAAACCCCAATTTTCACCCGAACATAAGTGTGTCCTGAACTCTAACCCTAACCCTAACCCATTCCAATGAATCCCATAGGCTATAATGGAGAACGGAAAGACTTCCAAAAATATTCCCTATCGACAGTATACCTCTCAGGAAGATAACCTTTCAGGATTACTCAACCCAGAACATGACAGAATCTTGCAGACCGTCGCATTCCTACGGTCGTGGGCGTCGCAGAAGGGCCCTCACGCCCGCAGGGACGGGCTGCCTTTTCCGGGAGTGCCAAAAATGCGCGCAGCAGTGGATTCCAATTTTCTCCTGAAATCCAACGTTTTAAGGGTTAAGTTACCCTTCAGGGTTACTTAACCCTTAAAACGCCGGATTATTGGAGACCGTTTTATTGCTTCGGTCCTTCGGAGCACAGGAGACACTCCATCGCCCTAGCCGTGGGCTGCCTTTCACTGTGATGATTCCCATAGGTTTTAATGGAGAATGGAAAAACATCCAAAAATTTTCCCCATCAAGAGTATACCATTCAGTGTGATATCAAAAATACATCTTACCCAACCCTAAACCAAACCCCAATTTTCACCCGAACATAAGTGTGTCCTGAACTCTAACCTTAACCCTAACCCATTCCAATGAATCCCATAGGCTATAATGGAGAACGGAAAGACTTCCAAAAATTTTCCCTATCGACAGTATACCTCTCAGGAAGATAACCTTTCAGGATTACTCAACCCAGAACATGACAGAATCTTGCAGACCGTCGCATTCCTACGGTCGTGGGCGTCGCAGAAGGGCCCTCGCGCCCGCAGGGACGGGCTGCCTTTCCCGGGAGTGCCAAAAATGCGCGCAGCAGTGGATTCCAATTTTCTCCTGAAATCCAACGTTTTAAGGGTTAAGTTACCCTTCAGGGTTACTTAACCCTTAAAACGCCGGATTATTGGAGACCGTTTTATTGCTTCGGTCCTTCGGAGCACAGGAGACACTTCATCCCCCTAGCCGTGGGCTGCCTTTCACTGTAATGATTCCCATAGGTTTTAATGGAGAATGGAAAAACTTCCAAAAATATTCCCCATCAAGAGTATACCATTCAGTGTGATATCAAAAATACATCTTACCCAACCCTAAACCAAACCCCAATTTTCACCCGAACATAAGTGTGTCCTGAACTCTAACCCTAACCCTAACCCATTCCAATGAATCCCATAGGCTATAATGGAGAACGGAAAGACTTCCAAAAATTTTCCCTATCGACAGTATACCTCTCAGGAAGATAACCTTTCAGGATTACTCAACCCAGAACATGACAGAATCTTGCAGACCGTCGCATTCCTACGGTCGTGGGCGTCGCAGAAGGGCCCTCGCGCCCGCAGGGACGGGCTGCCTTTCCCGGGAGTGCCAAAAATGCGCGCAGCAGTGGATTCCAATTTTCTCCTGAAATCCAACGTTTTAAGGGTTAAGTTACCCTTCAGGGTTACTTAACCCTTAAAACGCCGGATTATTGGAGACCGTTTTATTGCTTCGGTCCTTCGGAGCACAGGAGACACTCCATCCCCCTAGCCGTGGGCTGCCTTTCACTGTAATGATTCCCATAGGTTTTAATGGAGAATGGAAAAACATCCAAAAATTTTCCCCATCAAGAGTATACCATTCAGTGTGATATCAAAAATACATCTTACCCAACCCTAAACCAAACCCCAATTTTCACCCGAACATAAGTGTGTCCTGAACTCTAACCCTAACCCTAACCCATTCCAATGAATCCCATAGGCTATAATGGAGAACGGAAAGACTTCCAAAAATTTTCCCTATCGACAGTATACCTCTCAGGAAGATAACCTTTCAGGATTACTCAACCCAGAACATGACAGAATCTTGCAGACCGTCGCATTCCTACGGTCGTGGGCGTCGCAGAAGGGCCCTCACGCCCGCAGGGACGGGCTGCCTTTCCCGGGAGTGCCAAAAATGCGCGCAGCAGTGGATTCCAATTTTCTCCTGAAATCCAACGTTTTAAGGGTTAAGTTACCCTTCAGGGTTACTTAACCCTTAAAACGCCGGATTATTGGAGACCGTTTTATTGCTTCGGTCCTTCGGAGCACAGGAGACACTCCATCGCCCTAGCCGTGGGCTGCCTTTCACTGTGATGATTCCCATAGGTTTTAATGGAGAATGGAAAAACATCCAAAAATTTTCCCCATCAAGAGTATACCATTCAGTGTGATATCAAAAATACATCTTACCCAACCCTAAACCAAACCCCAATTTTCACCCGAACATAAGTGTGTCCTGAACTCTAACCTTAACCCTAACCCATTCCAATGAATCCCATAGGCTATAATGGAGAACGGAAAGACTTCCAAAAATTTTCCCTATCGACAGTATACCTCTCAGGAAGATAACCTTTCAGGATTACTCAACCCAGAACATGACAGAATCTTGCAGACCGTCGCATTCCTACGGTCGTGGGCGTCGCAGAAGGGCCCTCGCGCCCGCAGGGACGGGCTGCCTTTCCCGGGAGTGCCAAAAATGCGCGCAGCAGTGGATTCCAATTTTCTCCTGAAATCCAACGTTTTAAGGGTTAAGTTACCCTTCAGGGTTACTTAACCCTTAAAACGCCGGATTATTGGAGACCGTTTTATTGCTTCGGTCCTTCGGAGCACAGGAGACACTTCATCCCCCTAGCCGTGGGCTGCCTTTCACTGTAATGATTCCCATAGGTTTTAATGGAGAATGGAAAAACTTCCAAAAATATTCCCCATCAAGAGTATACCATTCAGTGTGATATCAAAAATACATCTTACCCAACCCTAAACCAAACCCCAATTTTCACCCGAACATAAGTGTGTCCTGAACTCTAACCCTAACCCTAACCCATTCCAATGAATCCCATAGGCTATAATGGAGAACGGAAAGACTTCCAAAAATTTTCCCTATCGACAGTATACCTCTCAGGAAGATAACCTTTCAGGATTACTCAACCCAGAACATGACAGAATCTTGCAGACCGTCGCATTCCTACGGTCGTGGGCGTCGCAGAAGGGCCCTCGCGCCCGCAGGGACGGGCTGCCTTTCCCGGGAGTGCCAAAAATGCGCGCAGCAGTGGATTCCAATTTTCTCCTGAAATCCAACGTTTTAAGGGTTAAGTTACCCTTCAGGGTTACTTAACCCTTAAAACGCCGGATTATTGGAGACCGTTTTATTGCTTCGGTCCTTCGGAGCACAGGAGACACTCCATCCCCCTAGCCGTGGGCTGCCTTTCACTGTAATGATTCCCATAGGTTTTAATGGAGAATGGAAAAACATCCAAAAATTTTCCCCATCAAGAGTATACCATTCAGTGTGATATCAAAAATACATCTTACCCAACCCTAAACCAAACCCCAATTTTCACCCGAACATAAGTGTGTCCTGAACTCTAACCCTAACCCTAACCCATTCCAATGAATCCCATAGGCTATAATGGAGAACGGAAAGACTTCCAAAAATTTTCCCTATCGACAGTATACCTCTCAGGAAGATAACCTTTCAGGATTACTCAACCCAGAACATGACAGAATCTTGCAGACCGTCGCATTCCTACGGTCGTGGGCGTCGCAGAAGGGCCCTCACGCCCGCAGGGACGGGCTGCCTTTCCCGGGAGTGCCAAAAATGCGCGCAGCAGTGGATTCCAATTTTCTCCTGAAATCCAACGTTTTAAGGGTTAAGTTACCCTTCAGGGTTACTTAACCCTTAAAACGCCGGATTATTGGAAACCGTTTTATTGCTTCGGTCCTTCGGAGCACAGGAGACACTCCATCCCCCTAGCCGTGGGCTGCCTTTCACTGTAATGATTCCCATAGGTTTTAATGGAGAATGGAAAAACTTCCAAAAATATTCCCCATCAAGAGTATACCATTCAGTGTGATATCAAAAATACATCTTACCCAACCCTAAACCAAACCCCAATTTTCACCCGAACATAAGTGTGTCCTGAACTCTAACCCTAACCCTAACCCATTCCAATGAATCCCATAGGCTATAATGGAGAATGGAAAGACTTCCAAAAATTTTCCCTATCGACAGTATACCTCTCAGGAAGATAACCTTTCAGGATTACTCAACCCAGAACATTACAGAATCTTGCAGACCGTCGCATTCCTACGGTCGTGGGCGTCGCAGAAGGGCCCTCACGCCCGCAGGGACGGGCTGCCTTTCCCGGGAGTGCCAAAAATGCGCGCAGCAGTGGATTCCAATTTTCTCCTGAAATCCAACGTTTTAAGGGTTAAGTTACCCTTCAGGGTTACTTAACCCTTAAAACGCCGGATTATTGGAGACCGTTTTATTGCTTCGGTCCTTCGGAGCACAGGAGACACTCCATCCCCCTAGCCGTGGGCTGCCTTTCACTGTAATGATTCCCATAGGTTTTAATGGAGAATGGAAAAACATCCAAAAATTTTCCCCATCAAGAGTATACCATTCAGTGTGATATCAAAAATACATCTTACCCAACCCTAAACCAAACCCCAATTTTCACCCGAACATAAGTGTGTCCTGAACTCTAACCCTAACCCTAACCCATTCCAATGAATCCCATAGGCTATAATGGAGAACGGAAAGACTTCCAAAAATTTTCCCTATCGACAGTATACCTCTCAGGAAGATAACCTTTCAGGATTACTCAACCCAGAACATGACAGAATCTTGCAGACCGTCGCATTCCTACGGTCGTGGGCGTCGCAGAAGGGCCCTCACGCCCGCAGGGACGGGCTGCCTTTCCCGGGAGTGCCAAAAATGCGCGCAGCAGTGGATTCCAATTTTCTCCTGAAATCCAACATTTTAAGGGTTAAGTTACCCTTCAGGGTTACTTAACCCTTAAAACGCCGGATTATTGGAGACCGTTTTATTGCTTCGGTCCTTCGGAGCACAGGAGACACTCCATCGCCCTAGCCGTGGGCTGCCTTTCACTGTGATGATTCCCATAGGTTTTAATGGAGAATGGAAAAACATCCAAAAATTTTCCCCATCAAGAGTATACCATTCAGTGTGATATCAAAAATACATCTTACCCAACTCTAAACCAAACCCCAATTTTCACCCGAACATAAGTGTGTCCTGAACTCTAACCCTAACCCTAACCCATTCCAATGAATCCCATAGGCTATAATGGAGAACGGAAAGACTTCCAAAAATTTTCCCTATCGACAGTATACCTCTCAGGAAGATAACCTTTCAGGATTACTCAACCCAGAACATGACAGAATCTTGCAGACCGTCGCATTCCTACGGTCGTGGGCGTCGCAGAAGGGCCCTCGCGCCCGCAGGGACGGGCTGCCTTTCCCGGGAGTGCCAAAAATGCGCGCAGCAGTGGATTCCAATTTTCTCCTGAAATCCAACGTTTTAAGGGTTAAGTTACCCTTCAGGGTTACTTAACCCTTAAAACGCCGGATTATTGGAGACCGTTTTATTGCTTCGGTCCTTCGGAGCACAGGAGACACTTCATCCCCCTAGCCGTGGGCTGCCTTTCACTGTAATGATTCCCATAGGTTTTAATGGAGAATGGAAAAACTTCCAAAAATATTCCCCATCAAGAGTATACCATTCAGTGTGATATCAAAAATACATCTTACCCAACCCTAAACCAAACCCCAATTTTCACCCGAACATAAGTGTGTCCTGAACTCTAACCCTAACCCTAACCCATTCCAATGAATCCCATAGGCTATAATGGAGAACGGAAAGACTTCCAAAAATTTTCCCTATCGACAGTATACCTCTCAGGAAGATAACCTTTCAGGATTACTCAACCCAGAACATGACAGAATCTTGCAGACCGTCGCATTCCTACGGTCGTGGGCGTCGCA
Organism: Heteronotia binoei; assembly: GCF_032191835.1. Lineage (NCBI taxonomy): Eukaryota > Metazoa > Chordata > Lepidosauria > Squamata > Gekkonidae > Heteronotia > Heteronotia binoei. Next base: position 12,205 of record NW_026800171.1, read on the forward strand.
GAAGGGCCCTCACGCCCGCAGGGACGGGCTGCCTTTCCCGGGAGTGCCAAAAATGCGCGCAGCAGTGGATTCCAATTTTCTCCTGAAATCCAACGTTTTAAGGGTTAAGTTACCCTTCAGGGTTACTTAACCCTTAAAACGCCGGATTATTGGAGACCGTTTTATTGCTTCGGTCCTTCGGAGCACAGGAGACACTCCATCCCCCTAGCCGTGGGCTGCCTTTCACTGTAATGATTCCCATAGGTTTTAATGGAGAATGGAAAAACATCCAAAAATTTTCCCCATCAAGAGTATACCATTCAGTGTGATATCAAAAATACATCTTACCCAACCCTAAACCAAACCCCAATTTTCACCCGAACATAAGTGTGTCCTGAACTCTAACCCTAACCCTAACCCATTCCAATGAATCCCATAGGCTATAATGGAGAACGGAAAGACTTCCAAAAATTTTCCCTATCGACAGTATACCTCTCAGGAAGATAACCTTTCAGGATTACTCAACCCAGAACATGACAGAATCTTGCAGACCGTCGCATTCCTACGGTCGTGGGCGTCGCAGAAGGGCCCTCACGCCCGCAGGGACGGGCTGCCTTTCCCGGGAGTGCCAAAAATGCGCGCAGCAGTGGATTCCAATTTTCTCCTGAAATCCAACGTTTTAAGGGTTAAGTTACCCTTCAGGGTTACTTAACCCTTAAAACGCCGGATTATTGGAGACCGTTTTATTGCTTCGGTCCTTCGGAGCACAGGAGACACTCCATCCCCCTAGCCGTGGGCTGCCTTTCACTGTAATGATTCCCATAGGTTTTAATGGAGAATGGAAAAACATCCAAAAATTTTCCCCATCAAGAGTATACCATTCAGTGTGATATCAAAAATACATCTTACCCAACCCTAAACCAAACCCCAATTTTCACCCGAACATAAGTGTGTCCTGAACTCTAACCCTAACCCTAACCCATTCCAATGAATCCCATAGGCTATAATGGAGAACGGAAAGACTTCCAAAAAATTTCCCTATCGACAGTATACCTCTCAGGAAGATAACCTTTCAGGATTACTCAACCCAGAACATGACAGAATCTTGCAGACCGTCGCATTCCTACGGTCGTGGGCGTCGCAGAAGGGCCCTCACGCCCGCAGGGACGGGCTGCCTTTCCCGGGAGTGCCAAAAATGCGCGCAGCAGTGGATTCCAATTTTCTCCTGAAATCCAACGTTTTAAGGGTTAAGTTACCCTTCAGGGTTACTTAACCCTTAAAACGCCGGATTATTGGAGACCGTTTTATTGCTTCGGTCCTTCGGAGCACAGGAGACACTCCATCCCCCTAGCCGTGGGCTGCCTTTCACTGTAATGATTCCCATAGGTTTTAATGGAGAATGGAAAAACATCCAAAAATTTTCCCCATCAAGAGTATACCATTCAGTGTGATATCAAAAATACATCTTACCCAACCCTAAACCAAACCCCAATTTTCACCCGAACATAAGTGTGTCCTGAACTCTAACCCTAACCCTAACCCATTCCAATGAATCCCATAGGCTATAATGGAGAACGGAAAGACTTCCAAAAAATTTCCCTATCGACAGTATACCTCTCAGGAAGATAACCTTTCAGGATTACTCAACCCAGAACATGACAGAATCTTGCAAACCGTCGCATTCCTACGGTCGTGGGCGTCGCAGAAGGGCCCTCACGCCCGCAGGGACGGGCTGCCTTTCCCGGGAGTGCCAAAAATGCGCGCAGCAGTGGATTCCAATTTTCTCCTGAAATCCAACGTTTTAAGGGTTAAGTTACCCTTCAGGGTTACTTAACCCTTAAAACGCCGGATTATTGGAGACCGTTTTATTGCTTCGGTCCTTCGGAGCACAGGAGACACTCCATCGCCCTAGCCGTGGGCTGCCTTTCACTGTGATGATTCCCATAGGTTTTAATGGAGAATGGAAAAACATCCAAAAATTTTCCCCATCAACAGTATACCATTCAGTGTGATATCAAAAATACATCTTACCCAACCCTAAACCAAACCCCAATTTTCACCCGAACATAAGTGTGTCCTGAACTCTAACCCTAACCCTAACCCATTCCAATGAATCCCATAGGCTATAATGGAGAACGGAAAGACTTCCAAAAATTTTCCCTATCGACAGTATACCTCTCAGGAAGATAAACTTTCAGGATTACTCAACCCAGAACATGACAGCATTTTGCAGACCGTCGCATTCCTTCGGTCGTGGGCGTCGCAGAAGGGCCCTCACGCCCGCAGGGACGGGCTGCCTTTCCCGGGAGTGCCAAAAATGCGCGCAGCAGTGGATTCCAATTTTCTCCTGAAATCCAACGTTTTAAGGGTTAAGTTACCCTTCAGGGTTACTTAACCCTTAAAACGCCGGATTATTGGAGACCGTTTTATTGCTTCGGTCCTTCGGAGCACAGGAGACACTCCATCGCCCTAGCCGTGGGCTGCCTTTCACTGTGATGATTCCCATAGGTTTTAATGGAGAATGGAAAAACATCCAAAAATTTTCCCCATCAAGAGTATACCATTCAGTGTGATATCAAAAATACATCTTACCCAACTCTAAACCAAACCCCAATTTTCACCCGAACATAAGTGTGTCCTGAACTCTAACCCTAACCCTAACCCATTCCAATGAATCCCATAGGCTATAATGGAGAACGGAAAGACTTCCAAAAAATTTCCCTATCGACAGTATACCTCTCAGGAAGATAACCTTTCAGGATTACTCAACCCAGAACATGACAGCATTTTGCAGACCGTCGCATTCCTTCGGTCGTGGGCGTCGCAGAAGGGCCCTCAGGCCCGCAGGGACGGGCTGCCTTTCCCGGGAGTGCCAAAAATGCGCGCAGAGTGGATTCCAATTTTCTCCTGAAATCCAACGTTTTAAGGGTTAAGTTACCCTTCAGGGTTACTTAACCCTTAAAACGCCGGATTATTGGAGACCGTTTTATTGCTTCGGTCCTTCGGAGCACAGGAGACACTTCATCCCCCTAGCCGTGGGCTGCCTTTCACTGTAATGATTCCCATAGGTTTTAATGGAGAATGGAAAAACATCCAAAAATTTTCCCCATCAAGAGTATACCATTCAGTGTGATATCAAAAATACATCTTACCCAACCCTAAACCAAACCCCAATTTTCACCCGAACATAAGTGTGTCCTGAACTCTAACCCTAACCCTAACCCATTCCAATGAATCCCATAGGCTATAATGGAGAACGGAAAGACTTCCAAAAATTTTCCCTATCGACAGTATACCTCTCAGGAAGATAACCTTTCAGGATTACTCAACCCAGAACATGACAGAATCTTGCAGACCGTCGCATTCCTACGGTCGTGGGCGTCGCAGAAGGGCCCTCACGCCCGCAGGGACGGGCTGCCTTTCCCGGGAGTGCCAAAAATGCGCGCAGCAGTGGATTCCAATTTTCTCCTGAAATCCAACGTTTTAAGGGTTAAGTTACCCTTCAGGGTTACTTAACCCTTAAAACGCCGGATTATTGGAGACCGTTTTATTGCTTCGGTCCTTCGGAGCACAGGAGACACTCCATCGCCCTAGCCGTGGGCTGCCTTTCACTGTGATGATTCCCATAGGTTTTAATGGAGAATGGAAAAACATCCAAAAATTTTCCCCATCAAGAGTATACCATTCAGTGTGATATCAAAAATACATCTTACCCAACCCTAAACCAAACCCCAATTTTCACCCGAACATAAGTGTGTCCTGAACTCTAACCCTAACCCATTCCAATGAATCCCATAGGCTATAATGGAGAACGGAAAGACTTCCAAAAATTTTCCCTATCGACAGTATACCTTTCAGGAAGATAACCTTTCAGGATTACTCAACCCAGAACATGATAGAATCTTGCAGACCGTCGCATTCCTACGGTCGTGGGCGTCGAAGAAGGGCCCTCGCGCCCGCAGGGACGGGCTGCCTTTCCCGGGAGTGCCAAAAATGCGCGCAGCAGTGGATTCCAATTTTCTCCTGAAATCCAACGTTTTAAGGGTTAAGTTACCCTTCAGGGTTACTTAACCCTTAAAACGCCGGATTATTGGAGACCGTTTTATTGCTTCGGTCCTTCGGAGCACAGGAGACACTTCATCCCCCTAGCCGTGGGCTGCCTTTCACTGTAATGATTCCCATAGGTTTTAATGGAGAATGGAAAAACTTCCAAAAATATTCCCCATCAAGAGTATACCATTCAGTGTGATATCAAAAATACATCTTACCCAACCCTAAACCAAACCCCAATTTTCACCCGAACATAAGTGTGTCCTGAACTCTAACCCTAACCCTAACCCATTCCAATGAATCCCATAGGCTATAATGGAGAACGGAAAGACTTCCAAAAATTTTCCCTATCGACAGTATACCTCTCAGGAAGATAACCTTTCAGGATTACTCAAACCCAGAACATGACAGAATCTTGCAGACCGTCGCATTCCTACGGTCGTGGGCGTCGCAGAAGGGCCCTCACGCCCGCAGGGACGGGCTGCCTTTCCCGGGAGTGCCAAAAATGCGCGCAGCAGTGGATTCCAATTTTCTCCTGAAATCCAACGTTTTAAGGGTTAAGTTACCCTTCAGGGTTACTTAACCCTTAAAACGCCGGATTATTGGAGACCGTTTTATTGCTTCGGTCCTTCGGAGCACAGGAGACACTCCATCCCCCTAGCCGTGGGCTGCCTTTCACTGTAATGATTCCCATAGGTTTTAATGGAGAATGGAAAAACATCCAAAAATTTTCCCCATCAAGAGTATACCATTCAGTGTGATATCAAAAATACATCTTACCCAACCCTAAACCAAACCCCAATTTTCACCCGAACATAAGTGTGTCCTGAACTCTAACCCTAACCCTAACCCATTCCAATGAATCCCATAGGCTATAATGGAGAACGGAAAGACTTCCAAAAATTTTCCCTATCGACAGTATACCTCTCAGGAAGATAACCTTTCAGGATTACTCAACCCAGAACATGACAGAATCTTGCAGACCGTCGCATTCCTACGGTCGTGGGCGTCGCAGAAGGGCCCTCACGCCCGCAGGGACGGGCTGCCTTTCCGGGAGTGCCAAAAATGCGCGCAGCAGTGGATTCCAATTTTCTCCTGAAATCCAACGTTTTAAGGGTTAAGTTACCCTTCAGGGTTACTTAACCCTTAAAACGCCGGATTATTGGAGACCGTTTTATTGCTTCGGTCCTTCGGAGCACAGGAGACACTCCATCCCCCTAGCCGTGGGCTGCCTTTCACTGTAATGATTCCCATAGGTTTTAATGGAGAATGGAAAAACATCCAAAAATTTTCCCCATCAAGAGTATACCATTCAGTGTGATATCAAAAATACATCTTACCCAACCCTAAACCAAACCCCAATTTTCACCCGAACATAAGTGTGTCCTGAACTCTAACCCTAACCCTAACCCATTCCAATGAATCCCATAGGCTATAATGGAGAACGGAAAGACTTCCAAAAAATTTCCCTATCGACAGTATACCTCTCAGGAAGATAACCTTTCAGGATTACTCAACCCAGAACATGACAGAATCTTGCAAACCGTCGCATTCCTACGGTCGTGGGCGTCGCAGAAGGGCCCTCACGCCCGCAGGGACGGGCTGCCTTTCCCGGGAGTGCCAAAAATGCGCGCAGCAGTGGATTCCAATTTTCTCCTGAAATCCAACGTTTTAAGGGTTAAGTTACCCTTCAGGGTTACTTAACCCTTAAAACGCCGGATTATTGGAGACCGTTTTATTGCTTCGGTCCTTCGGAGCACAGGAGACACTCCATCCCCCTAGCCGTGGGCTGCCTTTCACTGTAATGATTCCCATAGGTTTTAATGGAGAATGGAAAAACATCCAAAAATTTTCCCCATCAAGAGTATACCATTCAGTGTGATATCAAAAATACATCTTACCCAACCCTAAACCAAACCCCAATTTTCACCCGAACATAAGTGTGTCCTGAACTCTAACCCTAACCCTAACCCATTCCAATGAATCCCATAGGCTATAATGGAGAACGGAAAGACTTCCAAAAAATTTCCCTATCGACAGTATACCTCTCAGGAAGATAACCTTTCAGGATTACTCAACCCAGAACATGACAGAATCTTGCAAACCGTCGCATTCCTACGGTCGTGGGCGTCGCAGAAGGGCCCTCACGCCCGCAGGGACGGGCTGCCTTTCCCGGGAGTGCCAAAAATGCGCGCAGCAGTGGATTCCAATTTTCTCCTGAAATCCAACGTTTTAAGGGTTAAGTTACCCTTCAGGGTTACTTAACCCTTAAAACGCCGGATTATTGGAGACCGTTTTATTGCTTCGGTCCTTCGGAGCACAGGAGACACTCCATCGCCCTAGCCGTGGGCTGCCTTTCACTGTGATGATTCCCATAGGTTTTAATGGAGAATGGAAAAACATCCAAAAATTTTCCCCATCAACAGTATACCATTCAGTGTGATATCAAAAATACATCTTACCCAACCCTAAACCAAACCCCAATTTTCACCCGAACATAAGTGTGTCCTGAACTCTAACCCTAACCCTAACCCATTCCAATGAATCCCATAGGCTATAATGGAGAACGGAAAGACTTCCAAAAATTTTCCCTATCGACAGTATACCTCTCAGGAAGATAAACTTTCAGGATTACTCAACCCAGAACATGACAGCATTTTGCAGACCGTCGCATTCCTTCGGTCGTGGGCGTCGCAGAAGGGCCCTCACGCCCGCAGGGACGGGCTGCCTTTCCCGGGAGTGCCAAAAATGCGCGCAGCAGTGGATTCCAATTTTCTCCTGAAATCCAACGTTTTAAGGGTTAAGTTACCCTTCAGGGTTACTTAACCCTTAAAACGCCGGATTATTGGAGACCGTTTTATTGCTTCGGTCCTTCGGAGCACAGGAGACACTCCATCGCCCTAGCCGTGGGCTGCCTTTCACTGTGATGATTCCCATAGGTTTTAATGGAGAATGGAAAAACATCCAAAAATTTTCCCCATCAAGAGTATACCATTCAGTGTGATATCAAAAATACATCTTACCCAACTCTAAACCAAACCCCAATTTTCACCCGAACATAAGTGTGTCCTGAACTCTAACCCTAACCCTAACCCATTCCAATGAATCCCATAGGCTATAATGGAGAACGGAAAGACTTCCAAAAAATTTCCCTATCGACAGTATACCTCTCAGGAAGATAAACTTTCAGGATTACTCAACCCAGAACATGACAGCATTTTGCAGACCGTCGCATTCCTTCGGTCGTGGGCGTCGCAGAAGGGCCCTCAGGCCCGCAGGGACGGGCTGCCTTTCCCGGGAGTGCCAAAAATGCGCGCAGAGTGGATTCCAATTTTCTCCTGAAATCCAACGTTTTAAGGGTTAAGTTACCCTTCAGGGTTACTTAACCCTTAAAACGCCGGATTATTGGAGACCGTTTTATTGCTTCGGTCCTTCGGAGCACAGGAGACACTCCATCCCCCTAGCCGTGGGCTGCCTTTCACTGTAATGATTCCCATAGGTTTTAATGGAGAATGGAAAAACATCCAAAAATTTTCCCCATCAAGAGTATACCATTCAGTGTGATATCAAAAATACATCTTACCCAACCCTAAACCAAACCCCAATTTTCACCCGAACATAAGTGTGTCCTGAACTCTAACCCTAACCCTAACCCATTCCAATGAATCCCATAGGCTATAATGGAGAACGGAAAGACTTCCAAAAATTTTCCCTATCGACAGTATACCTCTCAGGAAGATAACCTTTCAGGATTACTCAACCCAGAACATGACAGAATCTTGCAGACCGTCGCATTCCTACGGTCGTGGGCGTCGCAGAAGGGCCCTCACGCCCGCAGGGACGGGCTGCCTTTCCCGGGAGTGCCAAAAATGCGCGCAGCAGTGGATTCCAATTTTCTCCTGAAATCCAACGTTTTAAGGGTTAAGTTACCCTTCAGGGTTACTTAACCCTTAAAACGCCGGATTATTGGAGACCGTTTTATTGCTTCGGTCCTTCGGAGCACAGGAGACACTCCATCGCCCTAGCCGTGGGCTGCCTTTCACTGTGATGATTCCCATAGGTTTTAATGGAGAATGGAAAAACATCCAAAAATTTTCCCCATCAAGAGTATACCATTCAGTGTGATATCAAAAATACATCTTACCCAACCCTAAACCAAACCCCAATTTTCACCCGAACATAAGTGTGTCCTGAACTCTAACCCTAACCCTAACCCATTCCAATGAATCCCATAGGCTATAATGGAGAACGGAAAGACTTCCAAAAATTTTCCCTATCGACAGTATACCTCTCAGGAAGATAACCTTTCAGGATTACTCAACCCAGAACATGACAGAATCTTGCAGACCGTCGCATTCCTACGGTCGTGGGCGTCGCAGAAGGGCCCTCACGCCCGCAGGGACGGGCTGCCTTTCCCGGGAGTGCCAAAAATGCGCGCAGCAGTGGATTCCAATTTTCTCCTGAAATCCAACGTTTTAAGGGTTAAGTTACCCTTCAGGGTTACTTAACCCTTAAAACGCCGGATTATTGGAGACCGTTTTATTGCTTCGGTCCTTCGGAGCACAGGAGACACTCCATCGCCCTAGCCGTGGGCTGCCTTTCACTGTGATGATTCCCATAGGTTTTAATGGAGAATGGAAAAACATCCAAAAATTTTCCCCATCAAGAGTATACCATTCAGTGTGATATCAAAAATACATCTTACCCAACCCTAAACCAAACCCCAATTTTCACCCGAACATAAGTGTGTCCTGAACTCTAACCCTAACCCATTCCAATGAATCCCATAGGCTATAATGGAGAACGGAAAGACTTCCAAAAATTTTCCCTATCGACAGTATACCTCTCAGGAAGATAACCTTTCAGGATTACTCAACCCAGAACATGATAGAATCTTGCAGACCGTCGCATTCCTACGGTCGTGGGCGTCGCAGAAGGGCCCTCGCGCCCGCAGGGACGGGCTGCCTTTCCCGGGAGTGCCAAAAATGCGCGCAGCAGTGGATTCCAATTTTCTCCTGAAATCCAACGTTTTAAGGGTTAAGTTACCCTTCAGGGTTACTTAACCCTTAAAACGCCGGATTATTGGAGACCGTTTTATTGCTTCGGTCCTTCGGAGCACAGGAGACACTTCATCCCCCTAGCCGTGGGCTGCCTTTCACTGTAATGATTCCCATAGGTTTTAATGGAGAATGGAAAAACTTCCAAAAATATTCCCCATCAAGAGTATACCATTCAGTGTGATATCAAAAATACATTTTACCCAACCCTAAACCAAACCCCAATTTTCACCCGAACATAAGTGTGTCCTGAACTCTAACCCTAACCCTAACCCATTCCAATGAATCCCATAGGCTATAATGGAGAACGGAAAGACTTCCAAAAATTTTCCCTATCGACAGTATACCTCTCAGGAAGATAACCTTTCAGGATTACTCAACCCAGAACATGACAGAATCTTGCAGACCGTCGCATTCCTACGGTCGTGGGCATCGCAGAAGGGCCCTCACGCCCGCAGGGACGGGCTGCCTTTCCCGGGAGTGCCAAAAATGCGCGCAGCAGTGGATTCCAATTTTCTCCTGAAATCCAACGTTTTAAGGGTTAAGTTACCCTTCAGGGTTACTTAACCCTTAAAACGCCGGATTATTGGAGACCGTTTTATTGCTTCGGTCCTTCAGAGCACAGGAGACACTCCATCGCCCTAGCCGTGGGCTGCCTTTCACTGTGATGATTCCCATAGGTTTTAATGGAGAATGGAAAAACATCCAAAAATTTTCCCCATCAAGAGTATACCATTCAGTGTGATATCAAAAATACATCTTACCCAACTCTAAACCAAACCCCAATTTTCACCCGAACATAAGTGTGTCCTGAACTCTAACCCTAACCCTAACCCATTCCAATGAATCCCATAGGCTATAATGGAGAACGGAAAGACTTCCAAAAATTTTCCCTATCGACAGTATACCTCTCAGGAAGATAACCTTTCAGGATTACTCAACCCAGAACATGACAGCATTTTGCAGACCGTCGCATTCCTTCGGTCGTGGGCGTCGCAGAAGGGCCCTCACGCCCGCAGGGACGGGCTGCCTTTCCCGGGAGTGCCAAAAATGCGCGCAGCAGTGGATTCCAATTTTCTCCTGAAATCCAACGTTTTAAGGGTTAAGTTACCCTTCAGGGTTACTTAACCCTTAAAACGCCGGATTATTGGAGACCGTTTTATTGCTTCGGTCCTTCGGAGCACAGGAGACACTCCATCGCCCTAGCCGTGGGCTGCCTTTCACTGTGATGATTCCCATAGGTTTTAATGGAGAATGGAAAAACATCCAAAAATTTTCCCCATCAAGAGTATACCATTCAGTGTGATATCAAAAATACATCTTACCCAACTCTAAACCAAACCCCAATTTTCACCCGAACATAAGTGTGTCCTGAACTCTAACCCTAACCCTAACCCATTCCAATGAATCCCATAGGCTATAATGGAGAACGGAAAGACTTCCAAAAAATTTCCCTATCGACAGTATACCTCTCAGGAAGATAACCTTTCAGGATTACTCAACCCAGAACATGACAGCATTTTGCAGACCGTCGCATTCCTTCGGTCGTGGGCGTCGCAGAAGGGCCCTCACGCCGGCAGGGACGGGCTGCCTTTCCCGGGAGTGCCAAAAATGCGCGCAGCAGTGGATTCCAATTTTCTCCTGAAATCCAACGTTTTAAGGGTTAAGTTACCCTTCAGGGTTACTTAACCCTTAAAACGCCGGATTATTGGAGACCGTTTTATTGCTTCGGTCCTTCGGAGCACAGGAGACACTCCATCCCCGTAGCCGTGGGCTGCCTTTCACTGTAATGATTCCCATAGGTTTTAATGGAGAATGGAAAAACATCCAAAAATTTTCCCCATCAAGAGTATACCATTCAGTGTGATATCAAAAATACATCTTACCCAACCCTAAACCAAACCCCCAATTTTCACCCGAACATAAGTGTGTCCTGAACTCTAACCCTAACCCTAACCCATTCCAATGAATCCCATAGGCTATAATGGAGAACGGAAAGACTTACAAAAATTTTCCCTATCGACAGTATACCTCTCAGGAAGATAACCTTTCAGGATTACTCAACCCAGAACATGACAGAATCTTGCAGACCGTCGCATTCCTACGGTCGTGGGCGTCGCAGAAGGGCCCTCACGCCCGCAGGGACGGGCTGCCTTTCCCGGGAGTGCCAAAAATGCGCGCAGCAGTGGATTCCAATTTTCTCCTGAAATCCAACGTTTTAAGGGTTAAGTTACCCTTCAGGGTTACTTAACCCTTAAAACGCCGGATTATTGGAGACCGTTTTATTGCTTCGGTCCTTCGGAGCACAGGAGACACTCCATCGCCCTAGCCGTGGGCTGCCTTTCACTGTGATGATTCCCATAGGTTTTAATGGAGAATGGAAAAACATCCAAAAATTTTCCCCATCAAGAGTATACCATTCAGTGTGATATCAAAAATACATCTTACCCAACCCTAAACCAAACCCCAATTTTCACCCGAACATAAGTGTGCCCTGAACTCTAACCCTAACCCTAACCCATTCCAATGAATCCCATAGGCTATAATGGAGAACGGAAAGACTTCCAAAAATTTTCCCTATCGACAGTATACCTCTCAGGAAGATAACCTTTCAGGATTACTCAACCCAGAACATGACAGAATCTTGCAGACCGTCGCATTCCTACGGTCGTGGGCGTCGCAGAAGGGCCCTCACGCCCGCAGGGACGGGCTGCCTTTCCCGGGAGTGCCAAAAATGCGCGCAGCAGTGGATTCCAATTTTCTCCTGAAATCCAACGTTTTAAGGGTTAAGTTACCCTTCAGGGTTACTTAACCCTTAAAACGCCGGATTATTGGAGACCGTTTTATTGCTTCGGTCCTTCGGAGCACAGGAGACACTCCATCGCCCTAGCCGTGGGCTGCCTTTCACTGTGATGATTCCCATAGGTTTTAATGGAGAATGGAAAAACATCCAAAAATTTTCCCCATCAAGAGTATACCATTCAGTGTGATATCAAAAATACATCTTACCCAACCCTAAACCAAACCCCAATTTTCACCCGAACATAAGTGTGTCCTGAACTCTAACCCTAACCCATTCCAATGAATCCCATAGGCTATAATGGAGAATGGAAAGGCTTCCAAAAATTTTCCCTATCGACAGTATACCTCTCAGGAAGATAACCTTTCAGGATTACTCAACCCAGAACATGATAGAATCTTGCAGACCGTCGCATTCCTACGGTCGTGGGCGTCGCAGAAGGGCCCTCGCGCCCGCAGGGACGGGCTGCCTTTCCCGGGAGTGCCAAAAATGCGCGCAGCAGTGGATTCCAATTTTCTCCTGAAATCCAACGTTTTAAGGGTTAAGTTACCCTTCAGGGTTACTTAACCCTTAAAACGCCGGATTATTGGAGACCGTTTTATTGCTTCGGTCCTTCGGAGCACAGGAGACACTCCATCGCCCTAGCCGTGGGCTGCCTTTCACTGTGATGATTCCCATAGGTTTTAATGGAGAATGGAAAAACATCCAAAAATTTTCCCCATCAAGAGTATACCATTCAGTGTGATATCAAAAATACATCTTACCCAACCCTAAACCAAACCCCAATTTTCACCCGAACATAAGTGTGTCCTGAACTCTAACCCTAACCCTAACCCATTCCAATGAATCCCATAGGCTATAATGGAGAACGGAAAGACTTCCAAAAATTTTCCCTATCGACAGTATACCTCTCAGGAAGATAACCTTTCAGGATTACTCAACCCAGAACATGACAGAATCTTGCAGACCGTCGCATTCCTACGGTCGTGGGCGTCGCAGAAGGGCCCTCACGCCCGCAGGGACGGGCTGCCTTTCCCGGGAGTGCCAAAAATGCGCGCAGCAGTGGATTCCAATTTTCTCCTGAAATCCAACGTTTTAAGGGTTAAGTTACCCTTCAGGGTTACTTAACCCTTAAAACGCCGGATTATTGGAGACCGTTTTATTGCTTCGGTCCTTCGGAGCACAGGAGACACTCCATCGCCCTAGCCGTGGGCTGCCTTTCACTGTGATGATTCCCATAGGTTTTAATGGAGAATGGAAAAACATCCAAAAATTTTCCCCATCAAGAGTATACCATTCAGTGTGATATCAAAAATACATCTTACCCAACTCTAAACCAAACCCCAATTTTCACCCGAACATAAGTGTGTCCTGAACTCTAACCCTAACCCTAACCCATTCCAATTAATCCCATAGGCTATAATGGAGAACGGAAAGACTTCCAAAAATTTCCCTATCGACAGTATACCTCTCAGGAAGATAACCTTTCAGGATTACTCAACCCAGAACATGACAGAATCTTGCAGACCGTCGCATTCCTACGGTCGTGGGCGTCGCAGAAGGGCCCTCACGCCCGCAGGGACGGGCTGCCTTTCCCGGGAGTGCCAAAAATGCGCGCAGCAGTGGATTCCAATTTTCTCCTGAAATCCAACGTTTTAAGGGTTAAGTTACCCTTCAGGGTTACTTAACCCTTAAAACGCCGGATTATTGGAGACCGTTTTATTGCTTCAGTCCTTCGGAGCACAGGAGACACTCCATCCCCCTAGCCGTGGGCTGCCTTTCACTGTAATGATTCCCATAGGTTTTAATGGAGAATGGAAAAACATCCAAAAATTTTCCCCATCAAGAGTATACCATTCAGTGTGATATCAAAAATACATCTTACCCAACTCTAAACCAAACCCCAATTTTCACCCGAACATAAGTGTGTCCTGAACTCTAACCCTAACCCTAACCCATTCCAATGAATCCCATAGGCTATAATGGAGAACGGAAAGACTTCCAAAAATTTTCCCTATCGACAGTATACCTCTCAGGAAGATAACCTTTCAGGATTACTCAACCCAGAACATGACAGAATCTTGCAGACCATCGCATTCCTACGGTCGTGGGCATCGCAGAAGGGCCCTCACGCCCGCAGGGACGGGCTGCCTTTCCCGGGAGTGCCAAAAATGCGCGCAGCGGTGGATTCCAATTTTCTCCTGAAATCCAACGTTTTAAGGGTTAAGTTACCCTTCAGGGTTACTTAACCCTTAAAACGCCGGATTATTGGAGACCGTTTTATTGCTTCGGTCCTTCGGAGCACAGGAGACACTCCATCCCCCTAGCCGTGGGCTGCCTTTCACTGTAATGATTCCCATAGGTTTTAATGGAGAATGGAAAAACATCCAAAAATTTTCCCCATCAAGAGTATACCATTCAGTGTGATATCAAAAATACATCTTACCCAACCCTAAACCAAACCCCAATTTTCACCCGAACATAAGTGTGTCCTGAACTCTAACCCTAACCCTAACCCATTCCAATGAATCCCATAGGCTATAATGGAGAACGGAAAGACTTCCAAAAATTTTCCCTATCGACAGTATACCTCTCAGGAAGATAACCTTTCAGGATTACTCAACCCAGAACATGATAGAATCTTGCAGACCGTCGCATTCCTACGGTCGTGGGCGTCGCAGAAGGGCCCTCACGCCCGCAGGGACGGGCTGCCTTTCCCGGGAGTGCCAAAAATGCGTGCACCAGTGGATTCCAATTTTCTCCTGAAATCCAACGTTTTAAGGGTTAAGTTACCCTTCAGGGTTACTTAACCCTTAAAACGCCGGATTATTGGAGACCGTTTTATTGCTTCGGTCCTTCGGAGCACAGGAGACACTCCATCGCCCTAGCCGTGGGCTGCCTTTCACTGTGATGATTCCCATAGGTTTTAATGGAGAATGGAAAAACATCCAAAAATTTTCCCCATCAAGAGTATACCATTTAGTGTGATATCAAAAATACATCTTACCCAACCCTAAACCAAACCCCAATTTTCACCCGAACATAAGTGTGTCCTGAACTCTAACCCTAACCCTAACCCATTCCAATGAATCCCATAGGCTATAATGGAGAACGGAAAGACTTCCAAAAATTTTCCCTATCGACAGTATACCTCTCAGGAAGATAACCTTTCAGGATTACTCAACCCAGAACATGACAGAATCTTGCAGACCGTCGCATTCCTACGGTCGTGGGCGTCGCAGAAGGGCCCTCACGCCCGCAGGGACGGGCTGCCTTTCCCGGGAGTGCCAAAAATGCGCGCAGCAGTGGATTCCAATTTTCTCCTGAAATCCAACGTTTTAAGGGTTAAGTTACCCTTCAGGGTTACTTAACCCTTAAAACGCCGGATTATTGGAGACCGTTTTATTGCTTCGGTCCTTCGGAGCACAGGAGACACTCCATCCCCCTAGCCGTGGGCTGCCTTTCACTGTCATGATTCCCATAGGTTTTAATGGAGAATGGAAAAACATCCAAAAATTTTCCCCATCAAGAGTATACCATTCAGTGTGATATCAAAAATACATCTTACCCAACCCTAAACCAAACCCCAATTTTCACCCGAACATAAGTGTGTCCTGAACTCTAACCCTAACCCATTCCAATGAATCCCATAGGCTATAATGGAGAACGGAAAGACTTCCAAAAATTTTCCCTATTGACAGTATACCTCTCAGGAAGATAACCTTTCAGGATTACTCAACCCAGAACATGACAGAATCTTGCAGACCGTCGCATTCCTACGGTCGTGGGCGTCGCAGAAGGGCCCTCACGCCCGCAGGGACGGGCTGCCTTTCCCGGGAGTGCCAAAAATGCGCGCAGCAGTTGATTCCAATTTTCTCCTGAAATCCAACGTTTTAAGGGTTAAGTTACCCTTCAGGGTTACTTAACCCTTAAAACGCCGGATTATTGGAGACCGTTTTATTGCTTCGGTCCTTCGGAGCACAGGAGACACTCCATCGCCCTAGCCGTGGGCTGCCTTTCACTGTGATGATTCCCATAGGTTTTAATGGAGAATGGAAAAACATCCAAATTTTTCCCCATCAAGAGTATACCATTCAGTGTGATATCAAAAATACATCTTACCCAACCCTAAACCAAACCCCAATTTTCACCCGAACATAAGTGTGTCCTGAACTCTAACCCTAACCCTAACCCATTCCAATGAATCCCATAGGCTATAATGGAGAACGGAAAGACTTCCAAAAATTTTCCCTATCGACAGTATACCTCTCAGGAAGATAACCTTTCAGGATTACTCAACCCAGAACATGACAGAATCTTGCAGACCGTCGCATTCCTACGGTCGTGGGCATCGCAGAAGGGCCCTCACGCCCGCAGGGATGGGCTGCCTTTCCCGGGAGTGCCAAAAATGCGCGCAGCGGTGGATTCCAATTTTCTCCTGAAATCCAACGTTTTAAGGGTTAAGTTACCCTTCAGGGTTACTTAACCCTTAAAACGCCGGATTATTGGAGACCGTTTTATTGCTTCGGTCCTTCGGAGCACAGGAGACACTCCATCCCCCTAGCCGTGGGCTGCCTTTCACTGTAATGATTCCCATAGGTTTTAATGGAGAATGGAAAAACATCCAAAAATTTTCCCCATCAAGAGTATACCATTCAGTGTGATATCAAAAATACATCTTACCCAACCCTAAACCAAACCCCAATTTTCACCCGAACATAAGTGTGTCCTGAACTCTAACCCTAACCCTAACCCATTCCAATGAATCCCATAGGCTATAATGGAGAACGGAAAGACTTCCAAAAATTTTCCCTATCGACAGTATACCTCTCAGGAAGATAACCTTTCAGGATTACTCAACCCAGAACATGACAGAATCTTGCAGACCGTCGCATTCCTACGGTCGTGGGCGTCGCAGAAGGGCCCTCACGCCCGCAGGGACGGGCTGCCTTTCCCGGGAGTGCCAAAAATGCGTGCAGCAGTTGATTCCAATTTTCTCCTGAAATCCAACGTTTTAAGGGTTAAGTTACCCTTCAGGGTTACTTAACCCTTAAAACGCCGGATTATTGGAGACCGTTTTATTGCTTCGGTCCTTCGGAGCACAGGAGACACTCCATCGCCCTAGCCGTGGGCTGCCTTTCACTGTGATGATTCCCATAGGTTTTAATGGAGAATGGAAAAACATCCAAAAATTTTCCCCATCAAGAGTATACCATTCAGTGTGATATCAAAAATACATCTTACCCAACCCTAAACCAAACCCCAATTTTCACCCGAACATAAGTGTGTCCTGAACTCTAACCCTAACCCTAACCCATTCCAATGAATCCCATAGGCTATAATGGAGAACGGAAAGACTTCCAAAAATTTTCCCTATCGACAGTATACCTCTCAGGAAGATAACCTTTCAGGATTACTCAACCCAGAACATGACAGAATCTTGCAGACCGTCGCATTCCTACGGTCGTGGGCGTCGCAGAAGGGCCCTCACGCCCGCAGGGACGGGCTGCCTTTCCCGGGAGTGCCAAAAATGCGCGCAGCAGTGGATTCCAATTTTCTCCTGAAATCCAACGTTTTAAGGGTTAAGTTACCCTTCAGGGTTACTTAACCCTTAAAACGCCGGATTATTGGAGACCGTTTTATTGCTTCGGTCCTTCGGAGCACAGGAGACACTCCATCGCCCTAGCCGTGGGCTGCCTTTCACTGTAATGATTCCCATAGGTTTTAATGGAGAATGGAAAAACATCCAAAAATTTTCCCCATCAAGAGTATACCATTCAGTGTGATATCAAAAATACATCTTACCCAACCCTAAACCAAACCCCAATTTTCACCCGAACATAAGTGTGTCCTGAACTCTAACCCTAACCCATTCCAATGAATCCCATAGGCTATAATGGAGAACGGAAAGACTTCCAAAAATTTTCCCTATTGACAGTATACCTCTCAGGAAGATAACCTTTCAGGATTACTCAACCCAGAACATGATAGAATCTTGCAGACCGTCGCATTCCTACGGTCGTGGGCGTCGCAGAAGGGCCCTCGCGCCCGCAGGGACGGGCTGCCTTTCCCGGGAGTGCCAAAAATGCGCGCAGCAGTGGATTCCAATTTTCTCCTGAAATCCAACGTTTTAAGGGTTAAGTTACCCTTCAGGGTTACTTAACCCTTAAAACGCCGGATTATTGGAGACCGTTTTATTGCTTCGGTCCTTCGGAGCACAGGAGACACTTCATCCCCCTAGCCGTGGGCTGCCTTTCACTGTAATGATTCCCATAGGTTTTAATGGAGAATGGAAAAACTTGCAAAAATATTCCCCATCAAGAGTATACCATTCAGTGTGATATCAAAAATACATCTTACCCAACTCTAAACCAAACCCCAATTTTCACCCGAACATAAGTGTGTCCTGAACTCTAACCCTAACCCTAACCCATTCCAATGAATCCCATAGGCTATAATGGAGAACGGAAAGACTTCCAAAAATTTTCCCTATCGACAGTATACCTCTCAGGAAGATAACCTTTCAGGATTACTCAACCCAGAACATGACAGCATTTTGCAGACCGTCGCATTCCTTCGGTCGTGGGCGTCGCAGAAGGACCCTCACGCCCGCAGGGACGGGCTGCCTTTCCCGGGAGTGCCAAAAATGCGCGCAGCAGTGGATTCCAATTTTCTCCTGAAATCCAACGTTTTAAGGGTTAAGTTACCCTTCAGGGTTACTTAACCCTTAAAACGCCGGATTATTGGAGACCGTTTTATTGCTTCGGTCCTTCGGAGCACAGGAGACACTCCATCGCCCTAGCCGTGGGCTGCCTTTCACTGTGATGATTCCCATAGGTTTTAATGGAGAATGGAAAAACATCCAAAAATTTTCCCCATCAAGAGTATACCATTCAGTGTGATATCAAAAATACATCTTACCCAACTCTAAACCAAACCCCAATTTTCACCCGAACATAAGTGTGTCCTGAACTCTAACCCTAACCCTAACCCATTCCAATGAATCCCATAGGCTATAATGGAGAACGGAAAGACTTCCAAAAAATTTCCCTATCGACAGTATACCTCTCAGGAAGATAACCTTTCAGGATTACTCAACCCAGAACATGACAGAATCTTGCAGACCGTCGCATTCCTACGGTCGTGGGCGTCGCAGAAGGGCCCTCACGCCCGCAGGGACGGGCTGCCTTTCCCGGGAGTGCCAAAAATGCGCGCAGCAGTGGATTCCAATTTTCTCCTGAAATCCAACGTTTTAAGGGTTAAGTTACCCTTCAGGGTTACTTAACCCTTAAAACGCCGGATTATTGGAGACCGTTTTATTGCTTCGGTCCTTCGGAGCACAGGAGACACTCCATCGCCCTAGCCGTGGGCTGCCTTTCACTGTGATGATTCCCATAGGTTTTAATGGAGAATGGAAAAACATCCAAAAATTTTCCCCATCAAGAGTATACCATTCAGTGTGATATCAAAAATACATCTTACCCAACCCTAAACCAAACCCCAATTTTCACCCGAACATAAGTGTGTCCTGAACTCTAACCCTAACCCTAACCCATTCCAATGAATCCCATAGGCTATAATGGAGAACGGAAAGACTTCCAAAAATTTTCCCTATCGACAGTATACCTCTCAGGAAGATAACCTTTCAGGATTACTCAACCCAGAACATGACAGCATTTTGCAGACCGTCGCATTCCTTCGGTCGTGGGCGTCGCAGAAGGGCCCTCACGCCCGCAGGGACGGGCTGCCTTTCCCGGGAGTGTCAAAAATGCGCGCAGCAGTGGATTCCAATTTTCTCCTGAAATCCAACGTTTTAAGGGTTAAGTTACCCTTCAGGGTTACTTAACCCTTAAAACGCCGGATTATTGGAGACCGTTTTATTGCTTCGGTCCTTCGGAGCACAGGAGACACTCCATCGCCCTAGCCGTGGGCTGCCTTTCACTGTGATGATTCCCATAGGTTTTAATGGAGAATGGAAAAACATCCAAAAATTTTCCCCATCAAGAGTATACCATTCAGTGTGATATCAAAAATACATCTTACCCAACTCTAAACCAAACCCCAATTTTCACACGAACATAAGTGTGTCCTGAACTCTAACCCTAACCCTAACCCATTCCAATGAATCCCATAGGCTATAATGGAGAACGGAAAGACTTCCAAAAAATTTCCCTATCGACAGTATACCTCTCAGGAAGATAACCTTTCAGGATTACTCAACCCAGAACATGACAGAATCTTGCAGACCGTCGCATTCCTACGGTCGTGGGCGTCGCAGAAGGGCCCTCACGCCCGCAGGGACGGGCTGCCTTTCCCGGGAGTGCCAAAAATGCGCGCAGCAGTGGATTCCAATTTTCTCCTGAAATCCAACGTTTTAAGGGTTAAGTTACCCTTCAGGGTTACTTAACCCTTAAAACGCCGGATTATTGGAGACCGTTTTATTGCTTCGGTCCTTCGGAGCACAGGAGACACTCCATCGCCCTAGCCGTGGGCTGCCTTTCACTGTGATGATTCCCATAGGTTTTAATGGAGAATGGAAAAACATCCAAAAATTTTCCCCATCAAGAGTATACCATTCAGTGTGATATCAAAAATACATCTTACCCAACCCTAAACCAAACCCCAATTTTCACCCGAACATAAGTGTGTCCTGAACTCTAACCCTAACCCATTCCAATGAATCCCATAGGCTATAATGGAGAACGGAAAAACTTCCAAAAATTTTCCCTATCGACAGTATACCTCTCAGGAAGATAACCTTTCAGGATTACTCAACCCAGAACATGACAGAATCTTGCAGACCGTCGCATTCCTACGGTCGTGGGCGTCGCAGAAGGGCCCTCACGCCCGCAGGGACGGGCTGCCTTTCCCGGGAGTGCCAAAAATGCGCGCAGCAGTGGATTCCAATTTTCTCCTGAAATCCAACGTTTTAAGGGTTAAGTTACCCTTCAGGGTTACTTAACCCTTAAAACGCCGGATTATTGGAGACCGTTTTATTGCTTCGGTCCTTCGGAGCACAGGAGACACTCCATCGCCCTAGCCGTGGGCTGCCTTTCACTGTGATGATTCCCATAGGTTTTAATGGAGAATGGAAAAACATCCAAAAATTTTCCCCATCAAGAGTATACCATTCAGTGTGATATCAAAAATACATCTTACCCAACTCTAAACCAAACCCCAATTTTCACCCGAACATAAGTGTGTCCTGAACTCTAACCCTAACCCTAACCCATTCCAATGAATCCCATAGGCTATAATGGAGAACGGAAAGACTTCCAAAAATTTTCCCTATCGACAGTATACCTCTCAGGAAGATAACCTTTCAGGATTACTCAACCCAGAACATGACAGAATCTTGCAGACCGTCGCATTCCTACGGTCGTGGGCGTCGCAGAAGGGCCCTCACGCCCGCAGGGACGGGCTGCCTTTCCCGGGAGTGCCAAAAATGCGCGCAGCAGTGGATTCCAATTTTCTCCTGAAATCCAACGTTTTAAGGGTTAAGTTACCCTTCAGGGTTACTTAACCCTTAAAACGCCGGATTATTGGAGACCGTTTTATTGCTTCGGTCCTTCGGAGCACAGGAGACACTCCATCGCCCTAGCCGTGGGCTGCCTTTCACTGTGATGATTCCCATAGGTTTTAATGGAGAATGGAAAAACATCCAAAAATTTTCCCCATCAAGAGTATACCATTCAGTGTGATATCAGAAATACATCTTACCCAACTCTAAACCAAACCCCAATTTTCACCCGAACATAAGTGTGTCCTGAACTCTAACCCTAACCCATTCCAATGAATCCCATAGGCTATAATGGAGAACGGAAAGACTTCCAAAAATTTTCCCTATCGACAGTATACCTCTCAGGAAGATAACCTTTCAGGATTACTCAACCCAGAACATGACAGAATCTTGCAGACCGTCGCATTCCTACGGTCGTGGGCGTCGCAGAAGGGCCCTCACGCCCGCAGGGACGGGCTGCCTTTCCCGGGAGTGCCAAAAATGCGCGCAGCAGTGGATTCCAATTTTCTCCTGAAATCCAACGTTTTAAGGGTTAAGTTACCCTTCAGGGTTACTTAACCCTTAAAACGCCGGATTATTGGAGACCGTTTTATTGCTTCGGTCTTTCGGAGCACAGGAGACACTCCATCCCCCTAGCCGTGGGCTGCCTTTCACTGTAATGATTCCCATAGGTTTTAATGGAGAATGGAAAAACTTCCAAAAATATTCCCCATCAAGAGTATACCATTCAGTGTGATATCAAAAATACATCTTACCCAACCCTAAACCAAACCCCAATTTTCACCCGAACATAAGTGTGTCCTGAACTCTAACCCTAACCCTAACCCATTCCAATGAATCCCATAGGCTATAATGGAGAACGGAAAGACTTCCAAAAATTTTCCCTATCGACAGTATACCTCTCAGGAAGATAACCTTTCAGGATTACTCAACCCAGAACATGACAGCATTTTGCAGACCGTCGCATTCCTTCGGTCGTGGGCGTCGCAGAAGGGCCCTCACGCCCGCAGGGACGGGCTGCCTTTCCCAGGAGTGCCAAAAATGCGCGCAGCAGTGGATTCCAATTTTCTCCTGAAATCCAACGTTTTAAGGGTTAAGTTACCCTTCAGGGTTACTTAACCCTTAAAACGCCGGATTATTGGAGACCGTTTTATTGCTTCGGTCCTTCGGAGCACAGGAGACACTCCATCGCCCTAGCCGTGGGCTGCCTTTCACTGTGATGATTCCCATAGGTTTTAATGGAGAATGGAAAAACATCCAAAAATTTTCCCCATCAAGAGTATACCATTCAGTGTGATATCAAAAATACATCTTACCCAACCCTAAACCAAACCCCAATTTTCACCCGAACATAAGTGTGTCCTGAACTCTAACCCTAACCCTAACCCATTCCAATGAATCCCATAGGCTATAATGGAGAACGGAAAGACTTCCAAAAATTTTCCCTATCGACAGTATACCTCTCAGGAAGATAACCTTTCAGGATTACTCAACCCAGAACATGACAGCATTTTGCAGACCGTCGCATTCCTTCGGTCGTGGGCGTCGCAGAAGGGCCCTCACGCCCGCAGGGACGGGCTGCCTTTCCCGGGAGTGCCAAAAATGCGCGCAGCAGTGGATTCCAATTTTCTCCTGAAATCCAACGTTTTAAGGGTTAAGTTACCCTTCAGGGTTACTTAACCCTTAAAACGCCGGATTATTGGAGACCGTTTTATTGCTTCGGTCCTTCGGAGTACAGGAGACACTCCATCCCCCTAGCCGTGGGCTGCCTTTCACTGTAATGATTCCCATAGGTTTTAATGGAGAATGGAAAAACATCCAAAAATTTTCCCCATCAAGAGTATACCATTCAGTGTGATATCAAAAATACATCTTACCCAACCCTAAACCAAACCCCAATTTTCACCTGAACATAAGTGTGTCCTGAACTCTAACCCTAACCCTAACGCATTCCAATGAATCCCATAGGCTATAATGGAGAACGGAAAGACTTCCAAAATTTTTCCCTATCGACAGTATACCTCTCAGGAAGATAACCTTTCAGGATTACTCAACCCAGAACATGACAGCATTTTGCAGACCGTCGCATTCCTTCGGTCGTGGGCGTCGCAGAAGGGCCCTCACGCCCGCAGGGACGGGCTGCCTTTCCCGGGAGTGCCAAAAATGCGCGCAGCAGTGGATTCCAATTTTCTCCTGAAAGCCAACGTTTTAAGGGTTAAGTTACCCTTCAGGGTTACTTAACCCTTAAAACGCCGGATTATTGGAGACCGTTTTATTGCTTCGGTCCTTCGGAGCACAGGAGACACTCCATCCCCCTAGCCGTGGGCTGCCTTTCACTGTAATGATTCCCATAGGTTTTAATGGAGAATGGAAAAACATCCAAAAATTTTCCCCATCAAGAGTATACCATTCAGTGTGATATCAAAAATACATCTTACCCAACCCTAAACAAAACCCCAATTTTCACCCGAACATAAGTGTGTCCTGAACTCTAACCCTAACCCTAACCCATTCCAATGAATCCCATAGGCTATAATGGAGAACGGAAAGACTTCCAAAAATTTTCCCTATCGACAGTATACCTCTCAGGAAGATAACCTTTCAGGATTACTCAACCCAGAACATGACAGCATTTTGCAGACCGTCGCATTCCTTCGGTCGTGGGCGTCGCAGAAGGGCCCTCACGCCCGCAGGGACGGGCTGCCTTTCCCGGGAGTGCCAAAAATGCGCGCAGCAGTGGATTCCAATTTTCTCCTGAAATCCAACGTTTTAAGGGTTAAGTTACCCTTCAGGGTTACTTAACCCTTAAAACGCCGGATTATTGGAGACCGTTTTATTGCTTCGGTCCTTCGGAGCACAGGAGACACTCCATCGCCCTAGCCGTGGGCTGCCTTTCACTGTGATGATTCCCATAGGTTTTAATGGAGAATGGAAAAACATCCAAAAATTTTCCCCATCAAGTGTATACCATTCAGTGTGATATCAAAAATACATCTTACCCAACTCTAAACCAAACCCCAATTTTCACCCGAACATAAGTGTGTCCTGAACTCTAACCCTAACCCTAACCCATTCCAATGAATCCCATAGGCTATAATGGAGAACGGAAAGACTTCCAAAAAATTTCCCTATCGACAGTATACCTCTCAGGAAGATAACCTTTCAGGATTACTCAACCCAGAACATGACAGAATCTTGCAGACCGTCGCATTCCTACGGTCGTGGGCGTCGCAGAAGGGCCCTCACGCCCGCAGGGACGGGCTGCCTTTCCCGGGAGTGCCAAAAATGCGCGCAGCAGTGGATTCCAATTTTCTCCTGAAATCCAACGTTTTAAGGGTTAAGTTACCCTTCAGGGTTACTTAACCCTTAAAACGCCGGATTATTGGAGACCGTTTTATTGCTTCGGTCCTTCGGAGCACAGGAGACACTCCATCGCCCTAGCCGTGGGCTGCCTTTCACTGTGATGATTCCCATAGGTTTTAATGGAGAATGGAAAAACATCCAAAAATTTTCCCCATCAAGAGTATACCATTCAGTGTGATATCAAAAATACATCTTACCCAACTCTAAACCAAACCCCAATTTTCACACGAACATAAGTGTGTCCTGAACTCTAACCCTAACCCTAACCCATTCCAATGAATCCCATAGGCTATAATGGAGAACGGAAAGACTTCCAAAAATTTTCCCTATCGACAGTATACCTCTCAGGAAGATAACCTTTCAGGATTACTCAACCCAGAACATGACAGAATCTTGCAGACCGTCGCATTCCTACGGTCGTGGGCGTCGCAGAAGGGCCCTCACGCCCGCAGGGACGGGCTGCCTTTCCCGGGAGTGCCAAAAATGCGCGCAGCAGTGGATTCCAATTTTCTCCTGAAATCCAACGTTTTAAGGGTTAAGTTACCCTTCAGGGTTACTTAACCCTTAAAACGCCGGATTATTGGAGACCGTTTTATTGCTTCGGTCCTTCGGAGCACAGGAGACACTCCATCGCCCTAGCCGTGGGCTGCCTTTCACTGTGATGATTCCCATAGGTTTTAATGGAGAATGGAAAAACATCCAAAAATTTTCCCCATCAAGAGTATACCATTCAGTGTGATATCAAAAATACATCTTACCCAACCCTAAACCAAACCCCAATTTTCACCCGAACATAAGTGTGTCCTGAACTCTAACCCTAACCCATTCCAATGAATCCCATAGGCTATAATGGAGAACGGAAAAACTTCCAAAAATTTTCCCTATCGACAGTATACCTCTCAGGAAGATAACCTTTCAGGATTACTCAACCCAGAACATGACAGAATCTTGCAGACCGTCGCATTCCTACGGTCGTGGGCGTCGCAGAAGGGCCCTCACGCCCGCAGGGACGGGCTGCCTTTCCCGGGAGTGCCAAAAATGCGCGCAGCAGTGGATTCCAATTTTCTCCTGAAATCCAACGTTTTAAGGGTTAAGTTACCCTTCAGGGTTACTTAACCCTTAAAACGCCGGATTATTGGAGACCGTTTTATTGCTTCGGTCCTTCGGAGCACAGGAGACACTCCATCCCCCTAGCCGTGGGCTGCCTTTCACTGTGATGATTCCCATAGGTTTTAATGGAGAATGGAAAAACATCCAAAAATTTTCCCCATCAAGAGTATACCATTCAGTGTGATATCAAAAATACATCTTACCCAACTCTAAACCAAACCCCAATTTTCACCCGAACATAAGTGTGTCCTGAACTCTAACCCTAACCCTAACCCATTCCAATGAATCCCATAGGCTATAATGGAGAACGGAAAGACTTCCAAAAAATTTCCCTATCGACAGTATACCTCTCAGGAAGATAACCTTTCAGGATTACTCAACCCAGAACATGACAGAATCTTGCAGACCGTCGCATTCCTACGGTCGTGGGCGTCGCAGAAGGGCCCTCACGCCCGCAGGGACGGGCTGCCTTTCCCGGGAGTGCCAAAAATGCGCGCAGCAGTGGATTCCAATTTTCTCCTGAAATCCAACGTTTTAAGGGTTAAGTTACCCTTCAGGGTTACTTAACCCTTAAAACGCCGGATTATTGGAGACCGTTTTATTGCTTCGGTCCTTCGGAGCACAGGAGACACTCCATCGCCCTAGCCGTGGGCTGCCTTTCACTGTGATGATTCCCATAGGTTTTAATGGAGAATGGAAAAACATCCAAAAATTTTCCCCATCAAGAGTATACCATTCAGTGTGATATCAAAAATACATCTTACCCAACTCTAAACCAAACCCCAATTTTCACCCGAACATAAGTGTGTCCTGAACTCTAACCCTAACCCTAACCCATTCCAATGAATCCCATAGGCTATAATGGAGAACGGAAAGACTTCCAAAAATTTTCCCTATCGACAGTATACCTCTCAGGAAGATAACCTTTCAGGATTACTCAACCCAGAACATGACAGAATCTTGCAGACCGTCGCATTCCTACGGTCGTGGGCGTCGCAGAAGGGCCCTCACGCCCGCAGGGACGGGCTGCCTTTCCCGGGAGTGCCAAAAATGCGCGCAGCAGTGGATTCCAATTTTCTCCTGAAATCCAACGTTTTAAGGGTTAAGTTTCCCTTCAGGGTTACTTAACCCTTAAAACGCCGGATTATTGGAGACCGTTTTATTGCTTCGGTCCTTCGGAGCACAGGAGACACTCCATCCCCCTAGCCGTGGGCTGCCTTTCACTGTAATGATTCCCATAGGTTTTAATGGAGAATGGAAAAACTTCCAAAAATATTCCCCATCAAGAGTATACCATTCAGTGTGATATCAAAAATACATCTTACCCAACCCTAAACCAAACCCCAATTTTCACCCGAACATAAGTGTGTCCTGAACTCTAACCCTAACCCTAACCCATTCCAATGAATCCCATAGGCTATAATGGAGAACGGAAAGACTTCCAAAAATTTTCCCTATCGACAGTATACCTCTCAGGAAGATAACCTTTCAGGATTACTCAACCCAGAACATGACAGAATCTTGCAGACCGTCGCATTCCTACGGTCGTGGGCGTCGCAGAAGGGCCCTCACGCCCGCAGGGACGGGCTGCCTTTCCCAGGAGTGCCAAAAATGCGCGCAGCAGTGGATTCCAATTTTCTCCTGAAATCCAACGTTTTAAGGGTTAAGTTACCCTTCAGGGTTACTTAACCCTTAAAACGCCGGATTATTGGAGACCGTTTTATTGCTTCGGTCCTTCGGAGCACAGGAGACACTCCATCCCCCTAGCCGTGGGCTGCCTTTCACTGTAATGATTCCCATAGGTTTTAATGGAGAATGGAAAAACATCCAAAAATTTTCCCCATCAAGAGTATACCATTCAGTGTGATATCAAAAATACATCTTACCCAACCCTAAACCAAACCCCAATTTTCACCCGAACATAAGTGTGTCCTGAACTCTAACCCTAACCCATTCCAATGAATCCCATAGGCTATAATGGAGAACGGAAAGACTTCCAAAAATTTTCCCTATCGACAGTATACCTCTCAGGAAGATAACCTTTCAGGATTACTCAACCCAGAACATGACAGAATCTTGCAGACCGTCGCATTCCTACGGTCGTGGGCGTCGCAGAAGGGCCCTCACGCCCGCAGGGACGGGCTGCCTTTCCCGGGAGTGCCAAAAATGCGCGCAGCAGTGGATTCCAATTTTCTCCTGAAATCCAACGTTTTAAGGGTTAAGTTACCCTTCAGGGTTACTTAACCCTTAAAACGCCGGATTATTGGAGACCGTTTTATTGCTTCGGTCCTTCGGAGCACAGGAGACACTCCATCCCCCTAGCCGTGGGCTGCCTTTCACTGTAATGATTCCCATAGGTTTTAATGGAGAATGGAAAAACATCCAAAAATTTTCCCCATCAAGAGTATACCATTCAGTGTGATATCAAAAATACATCTTACCCAACCCTAAACCAAACCCCAATTTTCACCCGAACATAAGTGTGTCCTGAACTCTAACCCTAACCCATTCCAATGAATCCCATAGGCTATAATGGAGAACGGAAAGACTTCCAAAAATTTTCCCTATCGACAGTATACCTCTCAGGAAGATAACCTTTCAGGATTACTCAACCCAGAACATGACAGAATCTTGCAGACCGTCGCATTCCTACGGTCGTGGGCGTCGCAGAAGGGCCCTCACGCCCGCAGGGACGGGCTGCCTTTCCCGGGAGTGCCAAAAATGCGCGCAGCAGTGGATTCCAATTTTCTCCTGAAATCCAACGTTTTAAGGGTTAAGTTACCCTTCAGGGTTACTTAACCCTTAAAACGCCGGATTATTGGAGACCGTTTTATTGCTTCGGTCCTTCGGAGCACAGGAGACACTCCATCGCCCTAGCCGTGGGCTGCCTTTCACTGTGATGATTCCCATAGGTTTTAATGGAGAATGGAAAAACATCCAAAAATTTTCCCCATCAAGAGTATACCATTCAGTGTGATATCAAAAATACATCTTACCCAACCCTAAACCAAACCCCAATTTTCACCCGAACATAAGTGTGTCCTGAACTCTAACCCTAACCCTAACCCATTCCAATGAATCCCATAGGATATAATGGAGAACGGAAAGACTTCCAAAAATTTTCCCTATCGACAGTATACCTCTCAGGAAGATAACCTTTCAGGATTACTCAACCCAGAACATGACAGAATCTTGCAGACCGTCGCATTCCTACGGTCGTGGGCGTCGCAGAAGGGCCCTCACGCCCGCAGGGACGGGCTGCCTTTCCCGGGAGTGCCAAAAATGCGCGCAGCAGTGGATTCCAATTTTCTCCTGAAATCCAACGTTTTAAGGGTTAAGTTACCCTTCAGGGTTACTTAACCCTTAAAACGCCGGATTATTGGAGACCGTTTTATTGCTTCGGTCCTTCGGAGCACAGGAGACACTCCATCCCCCTAGCCGTGGGCTGCCTTTCACTGTAATGATTCCCATAGGTTTTAATGGAGAATGGAAAAACATCCAAAAATTTTCCCCATCAAGAGTATACCATTCAGTGTGATATCAAAAATACATCTTACCCAACCCTAAACCAAACCCCAATTTTCACCCGAACATAAGTGTGTCCTGAACTCTAACCCTAACCCATTCCAATGAATCCCATAGGCTATAATGGAGAACGGAAAGACTTCCAAAAATTTTCCCTATCGACAGTATACCTCTCAGGAAGATAACCTTTCAGGATTACTCAACCCAGAACATGACAGAATCTTGCAGACCGTCGCATTCCTACGGTCGTGGGCGTCGCAGAAGGGCCCTCACGCCCGCAGGGACGGGCTGCCTTTCCCGGGAGTGCCAAAAATGCGCGCAGCAGTGGATTCCAATTTTCTCCTGAAATCCAACGTTTTAAGGGTTAAGTTACCCTTCAGGGTTACTTAACCCTTAAAACGCCGGATTATTGGAGACCGTTTTATTGCTTCGGTCCTTCGAAGCACAGGAGACACTCCATCCCCCTAGCCGTGGGCTGCCTTTCACTGTAATGATTCCCATAGGTTTTAATGGAGAATGGAAAAACATCCAAAAATTTTCCCCATCAAGAGTATACCATTCAGTGTGATATCAAAAATACATCTTACCCAACCCTAAACCAAACCCCAATTTTCACCCGAACATAAGTGTGTCCTGAACTCTAACCCTAACCCTAACCCATTCCAATGAATCCCATAGGCTATAATGGAGAACGGAAAGACTTCCAAAAATTTTCCCTATCGACAGTATACCTCTCAGGAAGATAACCTTTCAGGATTACTCAACCCAGAACATGACAGAATCTTGCAGACCGTCGCATTCCTACGGTCGTGGGCGTCGCAGAAGGGCCCCTCACGCCCGCAGGG
Source organism: Heteronotia binoei (assembly GCF_032191835.1). Classification (NCBI taxonomy): domain Eukaryota; kingdom Metazoa; phylum Chordata; class Lepidosauria; order Squamata; family Gekkonidae; genus Heteronotia; species Heteronotia binoei. Next base: position 42,454 of record NW_026800171.1, read on the forward strand.
ACGGGCTGCCTTTCCCGGGAGTGCCAAAAATGCGCGCAGCAGTGGATTCCAATTTTCTCCTGAAATCCAACGTTTTAAGGGTTAAGTTACCCTTCAGGGTTACTTAACCCTTAAAACGCCGGATTATTGGAGACCGTTTTATTGCTTCGGTCCTTCGGAGCACAGGAGACACTCCATCGCCCTAGCCGTGGGCTGCCTTTCACTGTGATGATTCCCATAGGTTTTAATGGAGAATGGAAAAACATCCAAAAATTTTCCCCATCAAGAGTATACCATTCAGTGTGATATCAAAAATACATCTTACCCAACCCTAAACCAAACCCAATTTTCACCGAACATAAGTGTGTCCTGAACTCTAACCCTAACCCATTCCAATTAATCCCATAGGATATAATGGAGAACGGAAAGACTTCCAAAAATTTTCCTATCGACAGTATACCTCTCAGGAAGATAACCTTCAGGATTACTCAACCCAGAACATGACAGAATCTTGCAGACCGTCGCATTCCTACGGTCGTCGGCGTCGCAGAAGGGCCTCACGCCGCAGGGACGGGCTGCCTTTCCGGGAGTGCCAAAAATGCGCGCAGCAGTGGATTCCAATTTCTCCTGAAATCCAACGTTTTAAGGGTTAAGTTACCCTTCAGGGTTACTTAACCCTTAAAACGCCGGATTATTGGAGACCGTTTTATTGCTTCGGTCCTTCGGAGCACAGGAGACACTCAATCGCCCTAGCCGTGGGCTGCCTTTTCACTGTGATGATTCCCATAGGTTTTAATGGAGAATGAAAAACATCCAAAAATTTTCCCCATCAAGAGTATACCATTCAGTGTGATATCAAAAATACATCTTACCCAACCCTAAACCAAACCCCAATTTTCACCCGAACATAAGTGTGTCCTGAACTCTAACCCTAACCCTAACCCATTCCAATGAATCCCATAGGCTATAATGGAGAACGGAAAGACTTCCAAAAATTTTCCCTATCGACAGTATACCTCTCAGGAAGATAACCTTTCAGGATTACTCAACCCAGAACATGACAGCATTTTGCAGACCGTCGCATTCCTTCGGTTGTGGGCGTCGCAGAAGGGCCCTCACGCCCGCAGGGACGGGCTGCCTTTCCCGGGAGTGCCAAAAATGCGCGCAGCAGTGGATTCCAATTTTCTCCTGAAATCCAACGTTTTAAGGGTTAAGTTACCCTTCAGGGTTACTTAACCCTTAAAACGCCGGATTATTGGAGACCGTTTTATTGCTTCGGTCCTTCGGAGCACAGGAGACACTTCATCCCCCTAGCCGTGGGCTGCCTTTCACTGTAATGATTCCCATAGGTTTTAATGGAGAATGGAAAAACTTCCAAAAATTTTCCCCATCAAGAGTATACCATTCAGTGTGATATCAAAAATACATCTTACCCAACCCTAAACCAAACCCCAATTTTCACCCGAACATAAGTGTGTCCTGAACTCTAACCCTAACCCTAACCCATTCCAATGAATCCCATAGGCTATAATGGAGAACGGAAAGACTTCCAAAAATTTTCCCTATCGACAGTATACCTCTCAGGAAGATAACCTTTCAGGATTACTCAACCCAGAACATGACAGCATTTTGCAGACCGTCGCATTCCTTCGGTCGTGGGCGTCGCAGAAGGGCCCTCACGCCCGCAGGGACGGGCTGCCTTTCCCGGGAGTGCCAAAAATGCGCGCAGCAGTGGATTCCAATTTTCTCCTGAAATCCAACGTTTTAAGGGTTAAGTTACCCTTCAGGGTTACTTAACCCTTAAAACGCCGGATTATTGGAGACCGTTTTATTGCTTCGGTCCTTCGGAGCACAGGAGACACTCCATCCCCCTAGCCGTGGGCTGCCTTTCACTGTAATGATTCCCATAGGTTTTAATGGAGAATGGAAAAACATCCAAAAATTTTCCCCATCAAGAGTATACCATTCAGTGTGATATCAAAAATACATCTTACCCAACCCTAAACCAAACCCCAATTTTCACCCGAACATAAGTGTGTCCTGAACTCTAACCCTAACCCTAACCCATTCCAATGAATCCCATAGGCTATAATGGAGAACGGAAAGACTTCCAAAAATTTTCCCTATCGACAGTATACCTCTCAGGAAGATAACCTTTCAGGATTACTCAACCCAGAACATGACAGAATCTTGCAGACCGTCGCATTCCTACGGTCGTGGGCGTCGCAGAAGGGCCCTCACGCCCGCAGGGACGGGCTGCCTTTCCCGGGAGTGCCAAAAATGCGCGCAGCAGTGGATTCCAATTTTCTCCTGAAATCCAACGTTTTAAGGGTTAAGTTACCCTTCAGGGTTACTTAACCCTTAAAACGCCGGATTATTGGAGACCGTTTTATTGCTTCGGTCCTTCGGAGCACAGGAGACACTCCATCGCCCTAGCCGTGGGCTGCCTTTCACTGTGATGATTCCCATAGGTTTTAATGGAGAATGGAAAAACATCCAAAAATTTTCCCCATCAAGAGTATACCATTCAGTGTGATATCAAAAATACATCTTACCCAACCCTAAACCAAACCCCAATTTTCACCCGAACATAAGTGTGTCCTGAACTCTAACCCTAACCCTAACCCATTCCAATTATTCCCATAGGCTATAATGGAGAACGGAAAGACTTCCAAAAATTTTCCCTATCGACAGTATACCTCTCTGGAAGATAACCTTTCAGGATTACTCAACCCAGAACATGACAGAATCTTGCAGACCGTCGCATTCCTACGGTCGTGGGCGTCGCAGAAGGGCCCTCACGCCCGCAGGGACGGGCTGCCTTTCCCGGGAGTGCCAAAAATGCGCGCAGCAGTGGATTCCAATTTTCTCCTGAAATCCAACGTTTTAAGGGTTAAGTTACCCTTCAGGGTTACTTAACCCTTAAAACGCCGGATTATTGGAGACCGTTTTATTGCTTCGGTCCTTCGGAGCACAGGAGACACTCCATCGCCCTAGCCGTGGGCTGCCTTTCACTGTGATGATTCCCATAGGTTTTAATGGAGAATGGAAAAACATCCAAAAATTTTCCCCATCAAGAGTATACCATTCAGTGTGATATCAAAAATACATCTTACCCAACCCTAAACCAAACCCCAATTTTCACCCGAACATAAGTGTGTCCTGAACTCTAACCCTAACCCTAACCCATTCCAATGAATCCCATAGGCTATAATGGAGAACGGAAAGACTTCCAAAAATTTTCCCTATCGACAGTATACCTCTCAGGAAGATAACCTTTCAGGATTACTCAACCCAGAACATGACAGCATTTTGCAGACCGTCGCATTCCTTCGGTCGTGGGCGTCGCAGAAGGGCCCTCACGCCCGCAGGGACGGGCTGCCTTTCCCGGGAGTGCCAAAAATGCGCGCAGCAGTGGATTCCAATTTTCTCCTGAAATCCAACGTTTTAAGGGTTAAGTTACCCTTCAGGGTTACTTAACCCTTAAAACGCCGGATTATTGGAGACCGTTTTATTGCTTCGGTCCTTCGGAGCACAGGAGACACTCCATCCCCCTAGCCGTGGGCTGCCTTTCACTGTAAAGATTCCCATAGGTTTTAATGGAGAATGGAAAAACATCCAAAAATTTTCCCCATCAAGAGTATACCATTCAGTGTGATATCAAAAATACATCTTACCCAACCCTAAACCAAACCCCAATTTTCACCCGAACATAAGTGTGTCCTGAACTCTAACCCTAACCCTAACCCATTCCAATGAATCCCATAGGCTATAATGGAGAACGGAAAGACTTCCAAAAATTTTCCCTATCGACAGTATACCTCTCAGGAAGATAACCTTTCAGGATTACTCAACCCAGAACATGACAGAATCTTGCAGACCGTCGCATTCCTACGGTCGTGGGCGTCGCAGAAGGGCCCTCACGCCCGCAGGGACGGGCTGCCTTTCCCGGGAGTGCCAAAAATGCGCGCAGCAGTGGATTCCAATTTTCTCCTGAAATCCAACGTTTTAAGGGTTAAGTTACCCTTCAGGGTTACTTAACCCTTAAAACGCCGGATTATTGGAGACCGTTTTATTGCTTCGGTCCTTCGGAGCACAGGAGACACTCCATCGCCCTAGCCGTGGGCTGCCTTTCACTGTGATGATTCCCATAGGTTTTAATGGAGAATGGAAAAACATCCAAAAATTTTCCCCATCAAGAGTATACCATTCAGTGTGATATCAAAAATACATCTTACCCAACCCTAAACCAAACCCCAATTTTCACCCGAACATAAGTGTGTCCTGAACTCTAACCCTAACCCTAACCCATTCCAATGAATCCCATAGGCTATAATGGAGAACGGAAAGACTTCCAAAAATTTTCCCTATCGACAGTATACCTCTCAGGAAGATAACCTTTCAGGATTACTCAACCCAGAACATGACAGAATCTTGCAGACCGTCGCATTCCTACGGTCGTGGGCGTCGCAGAAGGGCCCTCACGCCCGCAGGGACGGGCTGCCTTTCCCGGGAGTGCCAAAAATGCGCGCAGCAGTGGATTCCAATTTTCTCCTGAAATCCAACGTTTTAAGGGTTAAGTTACCCTTCAGGGTTACTTAACCCTTAAAACGCCGGATTATTGGAGACCGTTTTATTGCTTCGGTCCTTCGGAGCACAGGAGACACTCCATCGCCCTAGCCGTGGGCTGCCTTTCACTGTGATGATTCCCATAGGTTTTAATGGAGAATGGAAAAACATCCAAAAATTTTCCCCATCAAGAGTATACCATTCAGTGTGATATCAAAAATACATCTTACCCAACCCTAAACCAAACCCCAATTTTCACCCGAACATAAGTGTGTCCTGAACTCTAACCCTAACCCTAACCCATTCCAATGAATCCCATAGGCTATAATGGAGAACGGAAAGACTTCCAAAAATTTTCCCTATCGACAGTATACCTCTCAGGAAGATAACCTTTCAGGATTACTCAACCCAGAACATGACAGAATCTTGCAGACCGTCGCATTCCTACGGTCGTGGGCGTCGCAGAAGGGCCCTCACGCCCGCAGGGACGGGCTGCCTTTCCCGGGAGTGCCAAAAATGCGCGCAGCAGTGGATTCCAATTTTCTCCTGAAATCCAACGTTTTAAGGGTTAAGTTACCCTTCAGGGTTACTTAACCCTTAAAACGCCGGATTATTGGAGACCGTTTTATTGCTTCGGTCCTTCGGAGCACAGGAGACACTCCATCGCCCTAGCCGTGGGCTGCCTTTCACTGTGATGATTCCCATAGGTTTTAATGGAGAATGGAAAAACATCCAAAAATTTTCCCCATCAAGAGTATACCATTCAGTGTGATATCAAAAATACATCTTACCCAACCCTAAACCAAACCCCAATTTTCACCCGAACATAAGTGTGTCCTGAACTCTAACCCTAACCCTAACCCATTCCAATGAATCCCATAGGATATAATGGAGAACGGAAAGACTTCCAAAAATTTTCCCTATCGACAGTATACCTCTCAGGAAGATAACCTTTCAGGATTACTCAACCCAGAACATGACAGCATTTTGCAGACCGTCGCATTCCTACGGTCGTGGGCGTCGCAGAAGGGCCCTCACGCCCGCAGGGACGGGCTGCCTTTCCCGGGAGTGCCAAAAATGCGCGCAGCAGTGGATTCCAATTTTCTCCTGAAATCCAACGTTTTAAGGGTTAAGTTACCCTTCAGGGTTACTTAACCCTTAAAACGCCGGATTATTGGAGACCGTTTTATTGCTTCGGTCCTTCGGAGCACAGGAGACACTCCATCGCCCTAGCCGTGGGCTGCCTTTCACTGTGATGATTCCCATAGGTTTTAATGGAGAATGGAAAAACATCCAAAAATTTTCCCCATCAAGAGTATACCATTCAGTGTGATATCAAAAATACATCTTACCCAACCCTAAACCAAACCCCAATTTTCACCCGAACATAAGTGTGTCCTGAACTCTAACCCTAACCCTAACCCATTCCAATGAATCCCATAGGCTATAATGGAGAACGGAAAGACTTCCAAAAATTTTCCCTATCGACAGTATACCTCTCAGGAAGATAACCTTTCAGGATTACTCAACCCAGAACATGACAGCATTTTGCAGACCGTCGCATTCCTTCGGTCGTGGGCGTCGCAGAAGGGCCCTCACGCCCGCAGGGACGGGCTGCCTTTCCCGGGAGTGCCAAAAATGCGCGCAGCAGTGGATTCCAATTTTCTCCTGAAATCCAACGTTTTAAGGGTTAAGTTACCCTTTAGGGTTACTTAACCCTTAAAACGCCGGATTATTGGAGACCGTTTTATTGCTTCGGTCCTTCGGAGCACAGGAGACACTCCATCCCCCTAGCCGTGGGCTGCCTTTCACTGTAATGATTCCCATAGGTTTTAATGGAGAATGGAAAAACATCCAAAAATTTTCCCCATCAAGAGTATACCATTCAGTGTGATATCAAAAATACATCTTACCCAACCCTAAACCAAACCCCAATTTTCACCCGAACATAAGTGTGTCCTGAACTCTAACCCTAACCCTAACCCATTCCAATGAATCCCATAGGCTATAATGGAGAACGGAAAGACTTCCAAAAATTTTCCCTATCGACAGTATACCTCTCAGGAAGATTACCTTTCAGGATTACTCAACCCAGAACATGACAGAATCTTGCAGACCGTCGCATTCCTACGGTCGTGGGCGTCGCAGAAGGGCCCTCACGCCCGCAGGGACGGGCTGCCTTTCCCGGGAGTGCCAAAAATGCGCGCAGCAGTGGATTCCAATTTTCTCCTGAAATCCAACGTTTTAAGGGTTAAGTTACCCTTCAGGGTTACTTAACCCTTAAAACGCCGGATTATTGGAGACCGTTTTATTGCTTCGGTCCTTCGGAGCACAGGAGACACTCCATCGCCCTAGCCGTGGGCTGCCTTTCACTGTGATGATTCCCATAGGTTTTAATGGAGAATGGAAAAACATCCAAAAATTTTCCCCATCAAGAGTATACCATTCAGTGTGATATCAAAAATACATCTTACCCAACCCTAAACCAAACCCCAATTTTCACCCGAACATAAGTGTGTCCTGAACTCTAACCCTAACCCTAACCCATTCCAATTATTCCCATAGGCTATAATGGAGAACGGAAAGACTTCCAAAAATTTTCCCTATCGACAGTATACCTCTCAGGAAGATAACCTTTCAGGATTACTCAACCCAGAACATGACAGCATTTTGCAGACCGTCGCATTCCTTCGGTCGTGGGCGTCGCAGAAGGGCCCTCACGCCCGCAGGGACGGGCTGCCTTTCCCGAGAGTGCCAAAAATGCGCGCAGCAGTGGATTCCAATTTTCTCCTGAAATCCAACGTTTTAAGGGTTAAGTTACCCTTCAGGGTTACTTAACCCTTAAAACGCCGGATTATTGGAGACCGTTTTATTGCTTCGGTCCTTCGGAGCACAGGAGACACTTCATCCCCCTAGCCGTGGGCTGCCTTTCACTGTAATGATTCCCATAGGTTTTAATGGAGAATGGAAAAACTTCCAAAAATATTCCCCATCAAGAGTATACCATTCAGTGTGATATCAAAAATACATCTTACACAACCCTAAACCAAACCCCAATTTTCACCCGAACATAAGTGTGTCCTGAACTCTAACCCTAACCCTAACCCATTCCAATGAATCCCATAGGCTATAAGGGAGAACGGAAAGACTTCCAAAAATTTTCCCTATCGACAGTATACCTCTCAGGAAGATAACCTTTCAGGATTACTCAACCCAGAACATGACAGAATCTTGCAGACCGTCGCATTCCTACGGTCGTGGGCGTCGCAGAAGGGCCCTCACGCCCGCAGGGACGGGCTGCCTTTCCCGGGAGTGCCAAAAATGCGCGCAGCAGTGGATTCCAATTTTCTCCTGAAATCCAACGTTTTAAGGGTTAAGTTACCCTTCAGGGTTACTTAACCCTTAAAACGCCGGATTATTGGAGACCGTTTTATTGCTTCGGTCCTTCGGAGCACAGGAGACACTCCATCGCCCTAGCCGTGGGCTGCCTTTCACTGTGATGATTCCCATAGGTTTTAATGGAGAATGGAAAAACATCCAAAAATTTTCCCCATCAAGAGTATACCATTCAGTGTGATATCAAAAATACATCTTACCCAACCCTAAACCAAACCCCAATTTTCACCCGAACATAAGTGTGTCCTGAACTCTAACCCTAACCCTAACCCATTCCAATGAATCCCATAGGCTATAATGGAGAACGGAAAGACTTCCAAAAATTTTCCCTATCGACAGTATACCTCTCAGGAAGATAACCTTTCAGGATTACTCAACCCAGAACATGACAGCATTTTGCAGACCGTCGCATTCCTTCGGTCGTGGGCGTCGCAGAAGGGCCCTCACGCCCGCAGGGACGGGCTGCCTTTCCCGGGAGTGCCAAAAATGCGCGCAGCAGTGGATTCCAATTTTCTCCTGAAATCCAACGTTTTAAGGGTTAAGTTACCCTTCAGGGTTACTTAACCCTTAAAACGCCGGATTATTGGAGACCGTTTTATTGCTTCGGTCCTTCGGAGCACAGGAGACACTCCATCCCCCTAGCCGTGGGCTGCCTTTCACTGTAATGATTCCCATAGGTTTTAATGGAGAATGGAAAAACATCCAAAAATTTTCCCCATCAAGAGTATACCATTCAGTGTGATATCAAAAATACATCTTACCCAACCCTAAACCAAACCCCAATTTTCACCCGAACATAAGTGTGTCCTGAACTCTAACCCTAACCCTAACCCATTCCAATGAATCCCATAGGCTATAATGGAGAACGGAAAGACTTCCAAAAATTTTCCCTATCGACAGTATACCTCTCAGGAAGATAACCTTTCAGGATTACTCAACCCAGAACATGACAGAATCTTGCAGACCGTCGCATTCCTACGGTCGTGGGCGTCGCAGAAGGGCCCTCACGCCCGCAGGGACGGGCTGCCTTTCCCGGGAGTGCCAAAAATGCGCGCAGCAGTGGATTCCAATTTTCTCCTGAAATCCAACGTTTTAAGGGTTAAGTTACCCTTCAGGGTTACTTAACCCTTAAAACGCCGGATTATTGGAGACCGTTTTATTGCTTCGGTCCTTCGGAGCACAGGAGACACTCCATCGCCCTAGCCGTGGGCTGCCTTTCACTGTGATGATTCCCATAGGTTTTAATGGAGAATGGAAAAACATCCAAAAATTTTCCCCATCAAGAGTATACCATTCAGTGTGATATCAAAAATACATCTTACCCAACCCTAAACCAAACCCCAATTTTCACCCGAACATAAGTGTGTCCTGAACTCTAACCCTAACCCTAACCCATTCCAATTATTCCCATAGGATATAATGGAGAACGGAAAGACTTCCAAAATTTTTCCCTATCGACAGTATACCTCTCAGGAAGATAACCTTTCAGGATTACTCAACCCAGAACATGACAGAATCTTGCAGACCGTCGCATTCCTACGGTCGTGGGCGTCGCAGAAGGGCCCTCACGCCCGCAGGGACGGGCTGCCTTTCCCGGGAGTGCCAAAAATGCGCGCAGCAGTGGATTCCAATTTTCTCCTGAAATCCAACGTTTTAAGGGTTAAGTTACCCTTCAGGGTTACTTAACCCTTAAAACGCCGGATTATTGGAGACCGTTTTATTGCTTCGGTCCTTCGGAGCACAGGAGACACTCCATCGCCCTAGCCGTGGGCTGCCTTTCACTGTGATGATTCCCATAGGTTTTAATGGAGAATGGAAAAACATCCAAAAATTTTCCCCATCAAGAGTATACCATTCAGTGTGATATCAAAAATACATCTTACCCAACCCTAAACCAAACCCCAATTTTCACCCGAACATAAGTGTGTCCTGAACTCTAACCCTAACCCTAACCCATTCCAATGAATCCCATAGGCTATAATGGAGAACGGAAAGACTTCCAAAAATTTTCCCTATCGACAGTATACCTCTCAGGAAGATAACCTTTCAGGATTACTCAACCCAGAACATGACAGCATTTTGCAGACCGTCGCATTCCTTCGGTCGTGGGCGTCGCAGAAGGGCCCTCACGCCCGCAGGGACGGGCTGCCTTTCCCGGGAGTGCCAAAAATGCGCGCAGCAGTGGATTCCAATTTTCTCCTGAAATCCAACGTTTTAAGGGTTAAGTTACCCTTCAGGGTTACTTAACCCTTAAAACGCCGGATTATTGGAGACCGTTTTATTGCTTCGGTCCTTCGGAGCACAGGAGACACTCCATCGCCCTAGCCGTGGGCTGCCTTTCACTGTGATGATTCCCATAGGTTTTAATGGAGAATGGAAAAACATCCAAAAATTTTCCCCATCAAGAGTATACCATTCAGTGTGATATCAAAAATACATCTTACCCAACCCTAAACCAAACCCCAATTTTCACCCGAACATAAGTGTGTCCTGAACTCTAACCCTAACCCTAACCCATTCCAATTATTCCCATAGGCTATAATGGAGAACGGAAAGACTTCCAAAAATTTTCCCTATCGACAGTATACCTCTCTGGAAGATAACCTTTCAGGATTACTCAACCCAGAACATGACAGAATCTTGCAGACCGTCGCATTCCTACGGTCGTGGGCGTCGCAGAAGGGCCCTCACGCCCGCAGGGACGGGCTGCCTTTCCCGGGAGTGCCAAAAATGCGCGCAGCAGTGGATTCCAATTTTCTCCTGAAATCCAACGTTTTAAGGGTTAAGTTACCCTTCAGGGTTACTTAACCCTTAAAACGCCGGATTATTGGAGACCGTTTTATTGCTTCGGTCCTTCGGAGCACAGGAGACACTCCATCGCCCTAGCCGTGGGCTGCCTTTCACTGTGATGATTCCCATAGGTTTTAATGGAGAATGGAAAAACATCCAAAAATTTTCCCCATCAAGAGTATACCATTCAGTGTGATATCAAAAATACATCTTACCCAACCCTAAACCAAACCCCAATTTTCACCCGAACATAAGTGTGTCCTGAACTCTAACCCTAACCCTAACCCATTCCAATGAATCCCATAGGCTATAATGGAGAACGGAAAGACTTCCAAAAATTTTCCCTATCGACAGTATACCTCTCAGGAAGATAACCTTTCAGGATTACTCAACCCAGAACATGACAGCATTTTGCAGACCGTCGCATTCCTTCGGTCGTGGGCGTCTCAGAAGGGCCCTCACGCCCGCAGGGACGGGCTGCCTTTCCCGGGAGTGCCAAAAATGCGCGCAGCAGTGGATTCCAATTTTCTCCTGAAATCCAACGTTTTAAGGGTTAAGTTACCCTTCAGGGTTACTTAACCCTTAAAACGCCGGATTATTGGAGACCGTTTTATTGCTTCGGTCCTTCGGAGCACAGGAGACACTCCATCGCCCTAGCCGTGGGCTGCCTTTCACTGTAATGATTCCCATAGGTTTTAATGGAGAATGGAAAAACATCCAAAAATTTTCCCCATCAAGAGTATACCATTCAGTGTGATATCAAAAATACATCTTACCCAACCCTAAACCAAACCCCAATTTTCACCCGAACATAAGTGTGTCCTGAACTCTAACCCTAACCCTAACCCATTCCAATGAATCCCATAGGCTATAATGGAGAACGGAAAGACTTCCAAAAATTTTCCCTATCGACAGTATACCTCTCAGGAAGATAACCTTTCAGGATTACTCAACCCAGAACATGACAGAATCTTGCAGACCGTCGCATTCCTACGGTCGTGGGCGTCGCAGAAGGGCCCTCACGCCCGCAGGGACGGGCTGCCTTTCCCGGGAGTGCCAAAAATGCGCGCAGCAGTGGATTCCAATTTTCTCCTGAAATCCAACGTTTTAAGGGTTAAGTTACCCTTCAGGGTTACTTAACCCTTAAAACGCCGGATTATTGGAGACCGTTTTATTGCTTCGGTCCTTCGGAGCACAGGAGACACTCCATCGCCCTAGCCGTGGGCTGCCTTTCACTGTGATGATTCCCATAGGTTTTAATGGAGAATGGAAAAACATCCAAAAATTTTCCCCATCAAGAGTATACCATTCAGTGTGATATCAAAAATACATCTTACCCAACCCTAAACCAAACCCCAATTTTCACCCGAACATAAGTGTGTCCTGAACTCTAACCCTAACCCTAACCCATTCCAATGAATCCCATAGGCTATAATGGAGAACGGAAAGACTTCCAAAAATTTTCCCTATCGACAGTATACCTCTCAGGAAGATAACCTTTCAGGATTACTCAACCCAGAACATGACAGAATCTTGCAGACCGTCGCATTCCTACGGTCGTGGGCGTCGCAGAAGGGCCCTCACGCCCGCAGGGACGGGCTGCCTTTCCCGGGAGTGCCAAAAATGCGCGCAGCAGTGGATTCCAATTTTCTCCTGAAATCCAACGTTTTAAGGGTTAAGTTACCCTTCAGGGTTACTTAACCCTTAAAACGCCGGATTATTGGAGACCGTTTTATTGCTTCGGTCCTTCGGAGCACAGGAGACACTCCATCGCCCTAGCCGTGGGCTGCCTTTCACTGTGATGATTCCCATAGGTTTTAATGGAGAATGGAAAAACATCCAAAAATTTTCCCCATCAAGAGTATACCATTCAGTGTGATATCAAAAATACATCTTACCCAACCCTAAACCAAACCCCAATTTTCACCCGAACATAAGTGTGTCCTGAACTCTAACCCTAACCCTAACCCATTCCAATTATTCCCATAGGATATAATGGAGAACGGAAAGACTTCCAAAAATTTTCCCTATCGACAGTATACCTCTCAGGAAGATAACCTTTCAGGATTACTCAACCCAGAACATGACAGAATCTTGCAGACCGTCGCATTCCTACGGTCGTGGGCGTCGCAGAAGGGCCCTCACGCCCGCAGGGACGGGCTGCCTTTCCCGGGAGTGCCAAAAATGCGCGCAGCAGTGTATTCCAATTTTCTCCTGAAATCCAACGTTTTAAGGGTTAAGTTACCCTTCAGGGTTACTTAACCCTTAAAACGCCGGATTATTGGAGACCGTTTTATTGCTTCGGTCCTTCGGAGCACAGGAGACACTCCATCGCCCTAGCCGTGGGCTGCCTTTCACTGTGATGATTCCCATAGGTTTTAATGGAGAATGGAAAAACATCCAAAAATTTTCCCCATCAAGAGTATACCATTCAGTGTGATATCAAAAATACATCTTACCCAACCCTAAACCAAACCCCAATTTTCACCCGAACATAAGTGTGTCCTGAACTCTAACCCTAACCCTAACCCATTCCAATGAATCCCATAGGCTATAATGGAGAACGGAAAGACTTCCAAAAATTTTCCCTATCGACAGTATACCTCTCAGGAAGATAACCTTTCAGGATTACTCAACCCAGAACATGACAGCATTTTGCAGACCGTCGCATTCCTTCGGTCGTGGGCGTCACAGAAGGGCCCTCACGCCCGCAGGGACGGGCTGCCTTTCCCGGGAGTGCCAAAAATGCGCGCAGCAGTGGATTCCAATTTTCTCCTGAAATCCAACGTTTTAAGGGTTAAGTTACCCTTCAGGGTTACTTAACCCTTAAAACGCCGGATTATTGGAGACCGTTTTATTGCTTCGGTCCTTCGGAGCACAGGAGACACTCCATCCCCCTAGCCGTGGGCTGCCTTTCACTGTAATGATTCCCATAGGTTTTAATGGAGAATGGAAAAACATCCAAAAATTTTCCCCATCAAGAGTATACCATTCAGTGTGATATCAAAAATACATCTTACCCAACCCTAAACCAAACCCCAATTTTCACCCGAACATAAGTGTGTCCTGAACTCTAACCCTAACCCTAACCCATTCCAATGAATCCCATAGGCTATAATGGAGAACGGAAAGACTTCCAAAAATTTTCCCTATCGACAGTATACCTCTCAGGAAGATAACCTTTCAGGATTACTCAACCCAGAACATGACAGAATCTTGCAGACCGTCGCATTCCTACGGTCGTGGGCGTCGCAGAAGGGCCCTCACGCCCGCAGGGACGGGCTGCCTTTCCCGGGAGTGCCAAAAATGCGCGCAGCAGTGGATTCCAATTTTCTCCTGAAATCCAACGTTTTAAGGGTTAAGTTACCCTTCAGGGTTACTTAACCCTTAAAACGCCGGATTATTGGAGACCGTTTTATTGCTTCGGTCCTTCGGAGCACAGGAGACACTCCATCGCCCTAGCCGTGGGCTGCCTTTCACTGTAATGATTCCCATAGGTTTTAATGGAGAATGGAAAAACATCCAAAAATTTTCCCCATCAAGAGTATACCATTCAGTGTGATATCAAAAATACATCTTACCCAACCCTAAACCAAACCCCAATTTTCACCCGAACATAAGTGTGTCCTGAACTCTAACCCTAACCCTAACCCATTCCAATGAATCCCATAGGCTATAATGGAGAACGGAAAGACTTCCAAAAATTTTCCCTATCGACAGTATACCTCTCAGGAAGATAACCTTTCAGGATTACTCAACCCAGAACATGACAGAATCTTGCAGACCGTCGCATTCCTACGGTCGTGGGCGTCGCAGAAGGGCCCTCACGCCCGCAGGGACGGGCTGCCTTTCCCGGGAGTGCCAAAAATGCGCGCAGCAGTGGATTCCAATTTTCTCCTGAAATCCAACGTTTTAAGGGTTAAGTTACCCTTCAGGGTTACTTAACCCTTAAAACGCCGGATTATTGGAGACCGTTTTATTGCTTCGGTCCTTCGGAGCACAGGAGACACTCCATCGCCCTAGCCGTGGGCTGCCTTTCACTGTGATGATTCCCATAGGTTTTAATGGAGAATGGAAAAACATCCAAAAATTTTCCCCATCAAGAGTATACCATTCAGTGTGATATCAAAAATACATCTTACCCAACCCTAAACCAAACCCCAATTTTCACCCGAACATAAGTGTGTCCTGAACTCTAACCCTAACCCTAACCCATTCCAATGAATCCCATAGGCTATAATGGAGAACGGAAAGACTTCCAAAAATTTTCCCTATCGACAGTATACCTCTCAGGAAGATAACCTTTCAGGATTACTCAACCCAGAACATGACAGAATCTTGCAGACCGTCGCATTCCTACGGTCGTGGGCGTCGCAGAAGGGCCCTCACGCCCGCAGGGACGGGCTGCCTTTCCCGGGAGTGCCAAAAATGCGCGCAGCAGTGGATTCCAATTTTCTCCTGAAATCCAACGTTTTAAGGGTTAAGTTACCCTTCAGGGTTACTTAACCCTTAAAACGCCGGATTATTGGAGACCGTTTTATTGCTTCGGTCCTTCGGAGCACAGGAGACACTCCATCGCCCTAGCCGTGGGCTGCCTTTCACTGTGATGATTCCCATAGGTTTTAATGGAGAATGGAAAAACATCCAAAAATTTTCCCCATCAAGAGTATACCATTCAGTGTGATATCAAAAATACATCTTACCCAACCCTAAACCAAACCCCAATTTTCACCCGAACATAAGTGTGTCCTGAACTCTAACCCTAACCCTAACCCATTCCAATTATTCCCATAGGATATAATGGAGAACGGAAAGACTTCCAAAAATTTTCCCTATCGACAGTATACCTCTCAGGAAGATAACCTTTCAGGATTACTCAACCCAGAACATGACAGAATCTTGCAGACCGTCGCATTCCTACGGTCGTGGGCGTCGCAGAAGGGCCCTCACGCCCGCAGGGACGGGCTGCCTTTCCCGGGAGTGCCAAAAATGCGCGCAGCAGTGTATTCCAATTTTCTCCTGAAATCCAACGTTTTAAGGGTTAAGTTACCCTTCAGGGTTACTTAACCCTTAAAACGCCGGATTATTGGAGACCGTTTTATTGCTTCGGTCCTTCGGAGCACAGGAGACACTCCATCGCCCTAGCCGTGGGCTGCCTTTCACTGTGATGATTCCCATAGGTTTTAATGGAGAATGGAAAAACATCCAAAAATTTTCCCCATCAAGAGTATACCATTCAGTGTGATATCAAAAATACATCTTACCCAACCCTAAACCAAACCCCAATTTTCACCCGAACATAAGTGTGTCCTGAACTCTAACCCTAACCCTAACCCATTCCAATGAATCCCATAGGCTATAATGGAGAACGGAAAGACTTCCAAAAATTTTCCCTATCGACAGTATACCTCTCAGGAAGATAACCTTTCAGGATTACTCAACCCAGAACATGACAGCATTTTGCAGACCGTCGCATTCCTTCGGTCGTGGGCGTCACAGAAGGGCCCTCACGCCCGCAGGGACGGGCTGCCTTTCCCGGGAGTGCCAAAAATGCGCGCAGCAGTGGATTCCAATTTTCTCCTGAAATCCAACGTTTTAAGGGTTAAGTTACCCTTCAGGGTTACTTAACCCTTAAAACGCCGGATTATTGGAGACCGTTTTATTGCTTCGGTCCTTCGGAGCACAGGAGACACTCCATCCCCCTAGCCGTGGGCTGCCTTTCACTGTAATGATTCCCATAGGTTTTAATGGAGAATGGAAAAACATCCAAAAATTTTCCCCATCAAGAGTATACCATTCAGTGTGATATCAAAAATACATCTTACCCAACCCTAAACCAAACCCCAATTTTCACCCGAACATAAGTGTGTCCTGAACTCTAACCCTAACCCTAACCCATTCCAATGAATCCCATAGGCTATAATGGAGAACGGAAAGACTTCCAAAAATTTTCCCTATCGACAGTATACCTCTCAGGAAGATAACCTTTCAGGATTACTCAACCCAGAACATGACAGAATCTTGCAGACCGTCGCATTCCTACGGTCGTGGGCGTCGCAGAAGGGCCCTCACGCCCGCAGGGACGGGCTGCCTTTCCCGGGAGTGCCAAAAATGCGCGCAGCAGTGGATTCCAATTTTCTCCTGAAATCCAACGTTTTAAGGGTTAAGTTACCCTTCAGGGTTACTTAACCCTTAAAACGCCGGATTATTGGAGACCGTTTTATTGCTTCGGTCCTTCGGAGCACAGGAGACACTCCATCGCCCTAGCCGTGGGCTGCCTTTCACTGTAATGATTCCCATAGGTTTTAATGGAGAATGGAAAAACATCCAAAAATTTTCCCCATCAAGAGTATACCATTCAGTGTGATATCAAAAATACATCTTACCCAACCCTAAACCAAACCCCAATTTTCACCCGAACATAAGTGTGTCCTGAACTCTAACCCTAACCCTAACCCATTCCAATGAATCCCATAGGCTATAATGGAGAACGGAAAGACTTCCAAAAATTTTCCCTATCGACAGTATACCTCTCAGGAAGATAACCTTTCAGGATTACTCAACCCAGAACATGACAGAATCTTGCAGACCGTCGCATTCCTACGGTCGTGGGCGTCGCAGAAGGGCCCTCACGCCCGCAGGGACGGGCTGCCTTTCCCGGGAGTGCCAAAAATGCGCGCAGCAGTGGATTCCAATTTTCTCCTGAAATCCAACGTTTTAAGGGTTAAGTTACCCTTCAGGGTTACTTAACCCTTAAAACGCCGGATTATTGGAGACCGTTTTATTGCTTCGGTCCTTCGGAGCACAGGAGACACTCCATCGCCCTAGCCGTGGGCTGCCTTTCACTGTGATGATTCCCATAGGTTTTAATGGAGAATGGAAAAACATCCAAAAATTTTCCCCATCAAGAGTATACCATTCAGTGTGATATCAAAAATACATCTTACCCAACCCTAAACCAAACCCCAATTTTCACCCGAACATAAGTGTGTCCTGAACTCTAACCCTAACCCTAACCCATTCCAATGAATCCCATAGGCTATAATGGAGAACGGAAAGACTTCCAAAAATTTTCCCTATCGACAGTATACCTCTCAGGAAGATAACCTTTCAGGATTACTCAACCCAGAACATGACAGAATCTTGCAGACCGTCGCATTCCTACGGTCGTGGGCGTCGCAGAAGGGCCCTCACGCCCGCAGGGACGGGCTGCCTTTCCCGGGAGTGCCAAAAATGCGCGCAGCAGTGGATTCCAATTTTCTCCTGAAATCCAACGTTTTAAGGGTTAAGTTACCCTTCAGGGTTACTTAACCCTTAAAACGCCGGATTATTGGAGACCGTTTTATTGCTTCGGTCCTTCGGAGCACAGGAGACACTCCATCGCCCTAGCCGTGGGCTGCCTTTCACTGTGATGATTCCCATAGGTTTTAATGGAGAATGGAAAAACATCCAAAAATTTTCCCCATCAAGAGTATACCATTCAGTGTGATATCAAAAATACATCTTACCCAACCCTAAACCAAACCCCAATTTTCACCCGAACATAAGTGTGTCCTGAACTCTAACCCTAACCCTAACCCATTCCAATGAATCCCATAGGCTATAATGGAGAACGGAAAGACTTCCAAAAATTTTCCCTATCGACAGCATACCTCTCAGGAAGATAACCTTTCAGGATTACTCAACCCAGAACATGACAGAATCTTGCAGACCGTCGCATTCCTACGGTCGTGGGCGTCGCAGAAGGGCCCTCACGCCCGCAGGGACGGGCTGCCTTTCCCGGGAGTGCCAAAAATGCGCGCAGCAGTGGATTCCAATTTTCTCCTGAAATCCAACGTTTTAAGGGTTAAGTTACCCTTCAGGGTTACTTAACCCTTAAAACGCCGGATTATTGGAGACCGTTTTATTGCTTCGGTCCTTCGGAGCACAGGAGACACTCCATCGCCCTAGCCGTGGGCTGCCTTTCACTGTGATGATTCCCATAGGTTTTAATGGAGAATGGAAAAACATCCAAAAATTTTCCCCATCAAGAGTATACCATTCAGTGTGATATCAAAAATACATCTTACCCAACCCTAAACCAAACCCCAATTTTCACCCGAACATAAGTGTGTCCTGAACTCTAACCCTAACCCTAACCCATTCCAATTATTCCCATAGGATATAATGGAGAACGGAAAGACTTCCAAAAATTTTCCCTATCGACAGTATACCTCTCAGGAAGATAACCTTTCAGGATTACTCAACCCAGAACATGACAGAATCTTGCAGACCGTCGCATTCCTACGGTCGTGGGCGTCGCAGAAGGGCCCTCACGCCCGCAGGGACGGGCTGCCTTTCCCGGGAGTGCCAAAAATGCGCGCAGCAGTGTATTCCAATTTTCTCCTGAAATCCAACGTTTTAAGGGTTAAGTTACCCTTCAGGGTTACTTAACCCTTAAAACGCCGGATTATTGGAGACCGTTTTATTGCTTCGGTCCTTCGGAGCACAGGAGACACTCCATCGCCCTAGCCGTGGGCTGCCTTTCACTGTGATGATTCCCATAGGTTTTAATGGAGAATGGAAAAACATCCAAAAATTTTCCCCATCAAGAGTATACCATTCAGTGTGATATCAAAAATACATCTTACCCAACCCTAAACCAAACCCCAATTTTCACCCGAACATAAGTGTGTCCTGAACTCTAACCCTAACCCTAACCCATTCCAATGAATCCCATAGGCTATAATGGAGAACGGAAAGACTTCCAAAAATTTTCCCTATCGACAGTATACCTCTCAGGAAGATAACCTTTCAGGATTACTCAACCCAGAACATGACAGCATTTTGCAGACCGTCGCATTCCTTCGGTCGTGGGCGTCACAGAAGGGCCCTCACGCCCGCAGGGACGGGCTGCCTTTCCCGGGAGTGCCAAAAATGCGCGCAGCAGTGGATTCCAATTTTCTCCTGAAATCCAACGTTTTAAGGGTTAAGTTACCCTTCAGGGTTACTTAACCCTTAAAACGCCGGATTATTGGAGACCGTTTTATTGCTTCGGTCCTTCGGAGCACAGGAGACACTCCATCCCCCTAGCCGTGGGCTGCCTTTCACTGTAATGATTCCCATAGGTTTTAATGGAGAATGGAAAAACATCCAAAAATTTTCCCCATCAAGAGTATACCATTCAGTGTGATATCAAAAATACATCTTACCCAACCCTAAACCAAACCCCAATTTTCACCCGAACATAAGTGTGTCCTGAACTCTAACCCTAACCCTAACCCATTCCAATGAATCCCATAGGCTATAATGGAGAACGGAAAGACTTCCAAAAATTTTCCCTATCGACAGTATACCTCTCAGGAAGATAACCTTTCAGGATTACTCAACCCAGAACATGACAGAATCTTGCAGACCGTCGCATTCCTACGGTCGTGGGCGTCGCAGAAGGGCCCTCACGCCCGCAGGGACGGGCTGCCTTTCCCGGGAGTGCCAAAAATGCGCGCAGCAGTGGATTCCAATTTTCTCCTGAAATCCAACGTTTTAAGGGTTAAGTTACCCTTCAGGGTTACTTAACCCTTAAAACGCCGGATTATTGGAGACCGTTTTATTGCTTCGGTCCTTCGGAGCACAGGAGACACTCCATCGCCCTAGCCGTGGGCTGCCTTTCACTGTGATGATTCCCATAGGTTTTAATGGAGAATGGAAAAACATCCAAAAATTTTCCCCATCAAGAGTATACCATTCAGTGTGATATCAAAAATACATCTTACCCAACCCTAAACCAAACCCCAATTTTCACCCGAACATAAGTGTGTCCTGAACTCTAACCCTAACCCTAACCCATTCCAATGAATCCCATAGGCTATAATGGAGAACGGAAAGACTTCCAAAAATTTTCCCTATCGACAGTATACCTCTCAGGAAGATAACCTTTCAGGATTACTCAACCCAGAACATGACAGAATCTTGCAGACCGTCGCATTCCTACGGTCGTGGGTGTCGCAGAAGGGCCCTCACGCCCGCAGGGACGGGCTGCCTTTCCCGGGAGTGCCAAAAATGCGCGCAGCAGTGGATTCCAATTTTCTCCTGAAATCCAACGTTTTAAGGGTTAAGTTACCCTTCAGGGTTACTTAACCCTTAAAACGCCGGATTATTGGAGACCGTTTTATTGCTTCGGTCCTTCGGAGCACAGGAGACACTCCATCGCCCTAGCCGTGGGCTGCCTTTCACTGTGATGATTCCCATAGGTTTTAATGGAGAATGGAAAAACATCCAAAAATTTTCCCCATCAAGAGTATACCATTCAGTGTGATATCAAAAATACATCTTACCCAACCCTAAACCAAACCCCAATTTTCACCCGAACATAAGTGTGTCCTGAACTCTAACCCTAACCCTAACCCATTCCAATGAATCCCATAGGCTATAATGGAGAACGGAAAGACTTCCAAAAATTTTCCCTATCGACAGTATACCTCTCAGGAAGATAACCTTTCAGGATTACTCAACCCAGAACATGACAGCATTTTGCAGACCGTCGCATTCCTTCGGTCGTGGGCGTCACAGAAGGGCCCTCACGCCCGCAGGGACGGGCTGCCTTTCCCGGGAGTGCCAAAAATGCACGCAGCAGTGGATTCCAATTTTCTCCTGAAATCCAACGTTTTAAGGGTTAAGTTACCCTTCAGGGTTACTTAACCCTTAAAACGCCGGATTATTGGAGACCGTTTTATTGCTTCGGTCCTTCGGAGCACAGGAGACACTCCATCCCCCTAGCCGTGGGCTGCCTTTCACTGTAATGATTCCCATAGGTTTTAATGGAGAATGGAAAAACATCCAAAAATTTTCCCCATCAAGAGTATACCATTCAGTGTGATATCAAAAATACATCTTACCCAACCCTAAACCAAACCCCAATTTTCACCCGAACATAAGTGTGTCCTGAACTCTAACCCTAACCCTAACCCATTCCAATGAATCCCATAGGCTATAATGGAGAACGGAAAGACTTCCAAAAATTTTCCCTATCGACAGTATACCTCTCAGGAAGATAACCTTTCAGGATTACTCAACCCAGAACATGACAGAATCTTGCAGACCGTCGCATTCCTACGGTCGTGGGCGTCGCAGAAGGGCCCTCACGCCCGCAGGGACGGGCTGCCTTTCCCGGGAGTGCCAAAAATGCGCGCAGCAGTGGATTCCAATTTTCTCCTGAAATCCAACGTTTTAAGGGTTAAGTTACCCTTCAGGGTTACTTAACCCTTAAAACGCCGGATTATTGGAGACCGTTTTATTGCTTCGGTCCTTCGGAGCACAGGAGACACTCCATCGCCCTAGCCGTGGGCTGCCTTTCACTGTGATGATTCCCATAGGTTTTAATGGAGAATGGAAAAACATCCAAAAATTTTCCCCATCAAGAGTATACCATTCAGTGTGATATCAAAAATACATCTTACCCAACCCTAAACCAAACCCCAATTTTCACCCGAACATAAGTGTGTCCTGAACTCTAACCCTAACCCTAACCCATTCCAATTATTCCCATAGGATATAATGGAGAACGGAAAGACTTCCAAAAATTTTCCCTATCGACAGTATACCTCTCAGGAAGATAACCTTTCAGGATTACTCAACCCAGAACATGACAGAATCTTGCAGACCGTCGCATTCCTACGGTCGTGGGCGTCGCAGAAGGGCCCTCACGCCCGCAGGGACGGGCTGCCTTTCCCGGGAGTGCCAAAAATGCGCGCAGCAGTGTATTCCAATTTTTTCCTGAAATCCAACGTTTTAAGGGTTAAGTTACCCTTCAGGGTTACTTAACCCTTAAAACGCCGGATTATTGGAGACCGTTTTATTGCTTCGGTCCTTCGGAGCACAGGAGACACTCCATCGCCCTAGCCGTGGGCTGCCTTTCACTGTGATGATTCCCATAGGTTTTAATGGAGAATGGAAAAACATCCAAAAATTTTCCCCATCAAGAGTATACCATTCAGTGTGATATCAAAAATACATCTTACCCAACCCTAAACCAAACCCCAATTTTCACCCGAACATAAGTGTGTCCTGAACTCTAACCCTAACCCTAACCCATTCCAATGAATCCCATAGGCTATAATGGAGAACGGAAAGACTTCCAAAAATTTTCCCTATCAACAGTATACCTCTCAGGAAGATAACCTTTCAGGATTACTCAACCCAGAACATGACAGCATTTTGCAGACCGTCGCATTCCTTCGGTCGTGGGCGTCACAGAAGGGCCCTCACGCCCGCAGGGACGGGCTGACTTTCCCGGGAGTGCCAAAAATGCGCGCAGCAGTGGATTCCAATTTTCTCCTGAAATCCAACGTTTTAAGGGTTAAGTTACCCTTCAGGGTTACTTAACCCTTAAAACGCCGGATTATTGGAGACCGTTTTATTGCTTCGGTCCTTCGGAGCACAGGAGACACTCCATCCCCCTAGCCGTGGGCTGCCTTTCACTGTAATGATTCCCATAGGTTTTAATGGAGAATGGAAAAACATCCAAAAATTTTCCCCATCAAGAGTATACCATTCAGTGTGATATCAAAAATACATCTTACCCAACCCTAAACCAAACCCCAATTTTCACCCGAACATAAGTGTGTCCTGAACTCTAACCCTAACCCTAACCCATTCCAATGAATCCCATAGGCTATAATGGAGAACGGAAAGACTTCCAAAAATTTTCCCTATCGACAGTATACCTCTCAGGAAGATAACCTTTCAGGATTACTCAACCCAGAACATGACAGAATCTTGCAGACCGTCGCATTCCTACGGTCGTGGGCGTCGCAGAAGGGCCCTCACGCCCGCAGGGACGGGCTGCCTTTCCCGGGAGTGCCAAAAATGCGCGCAGCAGTGGATTCCAATTTTCTCCTGAAATCCAACGTTTTAAAGGTTAAGTTACCCTTCAGGGTTACTTAACCCTTAAAACGCCGGATTATTGGAGACCGTTTTATTGCTTCGGTCCTTCGGAGCACAGGAGACACTCCATCGCCCTAGCCGTGGGCTGCCTTTCACTGTGATGATTCCCATAGGTTTTAATGGAGAATGGAAAAACATCCAAAAATTTTCCCCATCAAGAGTATACCATTCAGTGTGATATCAAAAATACATCTTACCCAACCCTAAACCAAACCCCAATTTTCACCCGAACATAAGTGTGTCCTGAACTCTAACCCTAACCCTAACCCATTCCAATTATTCCCATAGGATATAATGGAGAACGGAAAGACTTCCAAAAATTTTCCCTATCGACAGTATACCTCTCAGGAAGATAACCTTTCAGGATTACTCAACCCAGAACATGACAGAATCTTGCAGACCGTCGCATTCCTACGGTCGTGGGCGTCGCAGAAGGGCCCTCACGCCCGCAGGGACGGGCTGCCTTTCCCGGGAGTGCCAAAAATGCGCGCAGCAGTGGATTCCAATTTTCTCCTGAAATCCAACGTTTTAAGGGTTAAGTTACCCTTCAGGGTTACTTAACCCTTAAAACGCCGGATTATTGGAGACCGTTTTATTGCTTCGGTCCTTCGGAGCACAGGAGACACTCCATCGCTCTAGCCGTGGGCTGCCTTTCACTGTGATGATTCCCATAGGTTTTAATGGAGAATGGAAAAACATCCAAAAATTTTCCCCATCAAGAGTATACCATTCAGTGTGATATCAAAAATACATCTTACCCAACCCTAAACCAAACCCCAATTTTCACCCGAACATAAGTGTGTCCTGAACTCTAACCCTAACCCTAACCCATTCCAATGAATCCCATAGGCTATAATGGAGAACGGAAAGACTTCCAAAAATTTTCCCTATCGACAGTATACCTCTCAGGAAGATAACCTTTCAGGATTACTCAACCCAGAACATGACAGCATTTTGCAGACCGTCGCATTCCTTCGGTCGTGGGCGTCGCAGAAGGGCCCTCACGCCCGCAGGGACGGGCTGCCTTTCCCGGGAGTGCCAAAAATGCGCGCAGCAGTGGATTCCAATTTTCTCCTGAAATCCAACGTTTTAAGGGTTAAGTTACCCTTCAGGGTTACTTAACCCTTAAAACGCCGGATTATTGGAGACCGTTTTATTGCTTCGGTCCTTCGGAGCACAGGAGACACTCCATCCCCCTAGCCGTGGGCTGCCTTTCACTGTAATGATTCCCATAGGTTTTAATGGAGAATGGAAAAACATCCAAAAATTTTCCCCATCAAGAGTATACCATTCAGTGTGATATCAAAAATACATCTTACCCAACCCTAAACCAAACCCCAATTTTCACCCGAACATAAGTGTGTCCTGAACTCTAACCCTAACCCTAACCCATTCCAATGAATCCCATAGGCTATAATGGAGAACGGAAAGACTTCCAAAAATTTTCCCTATCGACAGTATACCTCTCAGGAAGATAACCTTTCAGGATTACTCAACCCAGAACATGACAGAATCTTGCAGACCGTCGCATTCCTACGGTCGTGGGCGTCGCAGAAGGGCCCTCACGCCCGCAGGGACGGGCTGCCTTTCCCGGGAGTGCCAAAAATGCGCGCAGCAGTGGATTCCAATTTTCTCCTGAAATCCAACGTTTTAAGGGTTAAGTTACCCTTCAGGGTTACTTAACCCTTAAAACGCCGGATTATTGGAGACCGTTTTATTGCTTCGGTCCTTCGGAGCACAGGAGACACTCCATCGCCCTAGCCGTGGGCTGCCTTTCACTGTGATGATTCCCATAGGTTTTAATGGAGAATGGAAAAACATCCAAAAATTTTCCCCATCAAGAGTATACCATTCAGTGTGATATCAAAAATACATCTTACCCAACCCTAAACCAAACCCCAATTTTCACCAGAACATAAGTGTGTCCTGAACTCTAACCCTAACCCTAACCCATTCCAATGAATCCCATAGGCTATAATGGAGAACGGAAAGACTTCCAAAAATTTTCCCTATCGACAGTATACCTCTCAGGAAGATAACCTTTCAGGATTACTCAACCCAGAACATGACAGCATTTTGCAGACCGTCGCATTCCTTCGGTCGTGGGCGTCGCAGAAGGGCCCTCACGCCCGCAGGGACGGGCTGCCTTTCCCGGGAGTGCCAAAAATGCGCGCAGCAGTGGATTCCAATTTTCTCCTGAAATCCAACGTTTTAAGGGTTAAGTTACCCTTCAGGGTTACTTAACCCTTAAAACGCCGGATTATTGGAGACCGTTTTATTCCTTCGGTCCTTCGGAGCACAGGAGACACTTCATCCCCCTAGCCGTGGGCTGCCTTTCACTGTAATGATTCCCATAGGTTTTAATGGAGAATGGAAAAACTTCCAAAAATATTCCCCATCAAGAGTATACCATTCAGTGTGATATCAAAAATACATCTTACCCAACCCTAAACCAAACACCAATTTTCACCCGAACATAAGTGTGTCCTGAACTCTAACCCTAACCCTAACCCATTCCAATGAATCCCATAGGCTATAATGGAGAACGGAAAGACTTCCAAAAATTTTCCCTATCGACAGTATACCTCTCAGGAAGATAACCTTTCAGGATTACTCAACCCAGAACATGACAGCATTTTGCAGACCGTCGCAATCCTTCGGTCGTGGGCGTCGCAGAAGGGCCCTCACGCCCGCAGGGACGGGCTGCCTTTCCCGGGAGTGCCAAAAATGCGCGCAGCAGTGGATTCCAATTTTCTCCTGAAATCCAACGTTTTAAGGGTTAAGTTACCCTTCAGGGTTACTTAACCCTTAAAACGCCGGATTATTGGAGACCGTTTTATTGCTTCGGTCCTTCGGAGCACAGGAGACACTCCATCGCCCTAGCCGTGGGCTGCCTTTCACTGTGATGATTCCCATAGGTTTTAATGGAGAATGGAAAAACATCCAAAATATTTCCCCATCAAGAGTATACCATTCAGTGTGATATCAAAAATACATCTTACCCAACCCTAAACCAAACCCCAATTTTCACCCGAACATAAGTGTGTCCTGAACTCTAACCCTAACCCTAACCCATTCCAATTAATCCCATAGGATATAATGGAGAACGGAAAGACTTCCAAAAATTTTCCCTATCGACAGTATACCTCTCAGGAAGATAACCTTTCAGGATTACTCAACCCAGAACATGACAGAATCTTGCAGACCGTCGCATTCCTACGGTCGTTGGCGTCGCAGAAGGGCCCTCACGCCCGCAGGGACGGGCTGCCTTTCCCGGGAGTGCCAAAAATGCGCGCAGCAGTGGATTCCAATTTTCTCCTGAAATCCAACGTTTTAAGGGTTAAGTTACCCTTCAGGGTTACTTAACCCTTAAAACGCCGGATTATTGGAGACCGTTTTATTGCTTCGGTCCTTCGGAGCACAGGAGACACTCCATCGCCCTAGCCGTGGGCTGCCTTTCACTGTGATGATTCCCATAGGTTTTAATGGAGAATGGAAAAACATCCAAAAATTTTCCCCATCAAGAGTATACCATTCAGTGTGATATCAAAAATACATCTTACCCAACCCTAAACCAAACCCCAATTTTCACCCGAACATAAGTGTGTCCTGAACTCTAACCCTAACCCTAACCCATTCCAATTATTCCCATAGGCTATAATGGAGAACGGAAAGACTTCCAAAAATTTTCCCTATCGACAGTATACCTCTCAGGAAGATAACCTTTCAGGATTACTCAACCCAGAACATGACAGCATTTTGCAGACCGTCGCATTCCTACGGTCGTGGGCGTCGCAGAAGGGCCCTCACGCCCGCAGGGACGGGCTGCCTTTCCCGGGAGTGCCAACAATGCGCGCAGCAGTGGATTCCAATTTTCTCCTGAAATCCAACGTTTTAAGGGTTAAGTTACCCTTTAGGGTTACTTAACCCTTAAAACGCCGGATTATTGGAGACCGTTTTATTGCTTCGGTCCTTCGGAGCACAGGAGACACTCCATCGCTCTAGCCGTGGGCTGCCTTTCACTGTGATGATTCCCATAGGTTTTAATGGAGAATGGAAAAACATCCAAAAATTTTCCCCATCAAGAGTATACCATTCAGTGTGATATCAAAAATACATCTTACCCAACCCTAAACCAAACCCCAATTTTCACCCGAACATAAGTGTGTCCTGAACTCTAACCCTAACCCTAACCCATTCCAATGAATCCCATAGGCTATAATGGAGAACGGAAAGACTTCCAAAAATTTTCCCTATCGACAGTATACCTCTCAGGAAGATAACCTTTCAGGATTACTCAACCCAGAACATGACAGCATTTTGCAGACCGTCGCATTCCTTCGGTCGTGGGCGTCGCAGAAGGGCCCTCACGCCCGCAGGGACGGGCTGCCTTTCCCGGGAGTGCCAAAAATGCGCGCAGCAGTGGATTCCAATTTTCTCCTGAAATCCAACGTTTTAAGGGTTAAGTTACCCTTCAGGGTTACTTAACCCTTAAAACGCCGGATTATTGGAGACCGTTTTATTGCTTCGGTCCTTCGGAGCACAGGAGACACTCCATCCCCCTAGCCGTGGGCTGCCTTTCACTGTAATGATTCCCATAGGTTTTAATGGAGAATGGAAAAACTTCCAAAAATATTCCCCATCAAGAGTATACCATTCAGTGTGATATCAAAAATACATCTTACCCAACCCTAAACCAAACCCCAATTTTCACCCGAACATAAGTGTGTCCTGAACTCTAACCCTAACCCTAACCCATTCCAATGAATCCCATAGGCTATAATGGAGAACGGAAAGACTTCCAAAAATTTTCCCTATCGACAGTATACCTCTCAGGAAGATAACCTTTCAGGATTACTCAACCCAGAACATGACAGAATCTTGCAGACCGTCGCATTCCTACGGTCGTGGGCGTCGCAGAAGGGCCCTCACGCCCGCAGGGACGGGCTGCCTTTCCCGGGAGTGCCAAAAATGCGCGCAGCAGTGGATTCCAATTTTCTCCTGAAATCCAACGTTTTAAGGGTTAAGTTACCCTTCAGGGTTACTTAACCCTTAAAACGCCGGATTATTGGAGACCGTTTTATTGCTTCGGTCCTTCGGAGCACAGGAGACACTCCATCGCCCTAGCCGTGGGCTGCCTTTCACTGTGATGATTCCCATAGGTTTTAATGGAGAATGGAAAAACATCCAAAAATTTTCCCCATCAAGAGTATACCATTCAGTGTGATATCAAAAATACATCTTACCCAAAACTAAACCAAACCCCAATTTTCACCCGAACATAAGTGTGTCCTGAACTCTAACCCTAACCCTAACCCATTCCAATGAATCCCATAGGCTATAATGGAGAACGGAAAGACTTCCAAAAATTTTCCCTATCGACAGTATACCTCTCAGGAAGATAACCTTTCAAAATTACTCAACCCAGAACATGACAGCATTTTGCAGACCGTCGCATTCCTTCGGTCGTGGGCGTCGCAGAAGGGCCCTCACGCCCGCAGGGACGGGCTGCCTTTCCCGGGAGTGCCAAAAATGCGCGCAGCAGTGGATTCCAATTTTCTCCTGAAATCCAACGTTTTAAGGGTTAAGTTACCCTTCAGGGTTACTTAACCCTTAAAACGCCGGATTATTGGAGACCGTTTTATTGCTTCGGTCCTTCGGAGCACAGGAGACACTCCATCCCCCTAGCCGTGGGCTGCCTTTCACTGTAATGATTCCCATAGGTTTTAATGGAGAATGGAAAAACATCCAAAAATTTTCCCCATCAAGAGTATACCATTCAGTGTGATATCAAAAATACATCTTACCCAACCCTAAACCAAACCCCAATTTTCACCCGAACATAAGTGTGTCCTGAACTCTAACCCTAACCCTAACCCATTCCAATGAATCCCATAGGCTATAATGGAGAACGGAAAGACTTCCAAAAATTTTCCCTATCGACAGTATACCTCTCAGGAAGATAACCTTTCAGGATTACTCAACCCAGAACATGACAGAATCTTGCAGACCGTCGCATTCCTACGGTCGTGGGCGTCGCAGAAGGGCCCTCACGCCCGCAGGGACGGGCTGCCTTTCCCGGGAGTGCCAACAATGCGCGCAGCAGTGGATTCCAATTTTCTCCTGAAATCCAACGTTTTAAGGGTTAAGTTACCCTTCAGGGTTACTTAACCCTTAAAACGCCGGATTATTGGAGACCGTTTTATTGCTTCGGTCCTTCGGAGCACAGGAGACACTCCATCGCCCTAGCCGTGGGCTGCCTTTCACTGTGATGATTCCCATAGGTTTTAATGGAGAATGGAAAAACATCCAAAAATTTTCCCCATCAAGAGTATACCATTCAGTGTGATATCAAAAATACATCTTACCCAACCCTAAACCAAACCCCAATTTTCACCAGAACATAAGTGTGTCCTGAACTCTAACCCTAACCCTAACCCATTCCAATGAATCCCATAGGCTATAATGGAGAACGGAAAGACTTCCAAAAATTTTCCCTATCGACAGTATACCTCTCAGGAAGATAACCTTTCAGGATTACTCAACCCAGAACATGACAGCATTTTGCAGACCGTCGCATTCCTTCGGTCGTGGGCGTCGCAGAAGGGCCCTCACGCCCGCAGGGACGGGCTGCCTTTCCCGGGAGTGCCAAAAATGCGCGCAGCAGTGGATTCCAATTTTCTCCTGAAATCCAACGTTTTAAGGGTTAAGTTACCCTTCAGGGTTACTTAACCCTTAAAACGCCGGATTATTGGAGACCGTTTTATTGCTTCGGTCCTTCGGAGCACAGGAGACACTTCATCCCCCTAGCCGTGGGCTGCCTTTCACTGTAATGATTCCCATAGGTTTTAATGGAGAATGGAAAAACTTCCAAAAATATTCCCCATCAAGAGTATACCATTCAGTGTGATATCAAAAATACATCTTACCCAACCCTAAACCAAACACCAATTTTCACCCGAACATAAGTGTGTCCTGAACTCTAACCCTAACCCTAACCCATTCCAATGAATCCCATAGGCTATAATGGAGAACGGAAAGACTTCCAAAAATTTTCCCTATCGACAGTATACCTCTCAGGAAGATAACCTTTCAGGATTACTCAACCCAGAACATGACAGCATTTTGCAGACCGTCGCAATCCTTCGGTCGTGGGCGTCGCAGAAGGGCCCTCACGCCCGCAGGGACGGGCTGCCTTTCCCGGGAGTGCCAAAAATGCGCGCAGCAGTGGATTCCAATTTTCTCCTGAAATCCAACGTTTTAAGGGTTAAGTTACCCTTCAGGGTTACTTAACCCTTAAAACGCCGGATTATTGGAGACCGTTTTATTGCTTCGGTCCTTCGGAGCACAGGAGACACTCCATCGCCCTAGCCGTGGGCTGCCTTTCACTGTGATGATTCCCATAGGTTTTAATGGAGAATGGAAAAACATCCAAAAATTTCCCCATCAAGAGTATACCATTCAGTGTGATATCAAAAATACATCTTACCCAACCCTAAACCAAACCCCAATTTTCACCCGAACATAAGTGTGTCCTGAACTCTAACCCTAACCCTAACCCATTCCAATTAATCCCATAGGATATAATGGAGAACGGAAAGACTTCCAAAAATTTTCCCTATCGACAGTATACCTCTCAGGAAGATAACCTTTCAGGATTACTCAACCCAGAACATGACAGAATCTTGCAGACCGTCGCATTCCTACGGTCGTTGGCGTCGCAGAAGGGCCCTCACGCCCGCAGGGACGGGCTGCCTTTCCCGGGAGTGCCAAAAATGCGCGCAGCAGTGGATTCCAATTTTCTCCTGAAATCCAACGTTTTAAGGGTTAAGTTACCCTTCAGGGTTACTTAACCCTTAAAACGCCGGATTATTGGAGACCGTTTTATTGCTTCGGTCCTTCGGAGCACAGGAGACACTCCATCGCCCTAGCCGTGGGCTGCCTTTCACTGTGATGATTCCCATAGGTTTTAATGGAGAATGGAAAAACATCCAAAAATTTTCCCCATCAAGAGTATACCATTCAGTGTGATATCAAAAATACATCTTACCCAACCCTAAACCAAACACCAATTTTCACCCGAACATAAGTGTGTCCTGAACTCTAACCCTAACCCTAACCCATTCCAATGAATCCCATAGGCTATAATGGAGAACGGAAAGACTTCCAAAAATTTTCCCTATCGACAGTATACCTCTCAGGAAGATAACCTTTCAGGATTACTCAACCCAGAACATGACAGCATTTTGCAGACCGTCGCATTCCTTCGGTCGTGGGCGTCGCAGAAGGGCCCTCACGCCCGCAGGGACGGGCTGCCTTTCCCGGGAGTGCCAAAAATGCGCGCAGCAGTGGATTCCAATTTTCTCCTGAAATCCAACGTTTTAAGGGTTAAGTTACCCTTCAGGGTTACTTAACCCTTTAAAACGCCGGATTATTGGAGACCGTTTTATTGCTTCGGTCCTTCGGAGCACAGGAGACACTTCATCCCCCTAGCCGTGGGCTGCCTTTCACTGTAATGATTCCCATAGGTTTTAATGGAGAATGGAAAAACTTCCAAAAATATTCCCATCAAGAGTATACCATTCAGTGTGATATCAAAAATACATCTTACCCAACCCTAAACCAAACACCAATTTTCACCCGAACATAAGTGTGTCTGAACTCTAACCCTAACCCTAACCCATTCCAATGAATCCCATAGGCTATAATGGAGAACGGAAAGACTTCCAAAAATTTTCCCTATCGACAGTATACCTCTCAGGAAGATAACCTTTCAGGATTACTCAACCCAGAACATGACAGCATTTTGCAGACCGTCGCAATCCTTCGGTCGTGGGCGTCGCAGAAGGGCCCTCACGCCCGCAGGGACGGGCTGCCTTTCCCGGGAGTGCCAAAAATGCGCGCAGCAGTGGATTCCAATTTTCTCCTGAAATCCAACGTTTTAAGGGTTAAGTTACCCTTCAGGGTTACTTAACCCTTAAAACGCCGGATTATTGGAGACCGTTTTATTGCTTCGGTCCTTCGGAGCACAGGAGACACTCCATCGCCCTAGCCGTGGGCTGCCTTTCACTGTGATGATTCCCATAGGTTTTAATGGAGAATGGAAAAACATCCAAAAATTTTCCCCATCAAGAGTATACCATTCAGTGTGATATCAAAAATACATCTTACCCAACCCTAAACCAAACCCCCAATTTTCACCCGAACATAAGTGTGTCCTGAACTCTCTAACCCTAACCCTAACCCATTCCAATTAATCCCATAGGATATAATGGAGAACGGAAAGACTTCCAAAAATTTTCCCTATCGACAGTATACCTCTCAGGAAGATAACCTTTCAGGATTACTCAACCCAGAACATGACAGAATCTTGCAGACCGTCGCATTCCTACGGTCGTTGGCGTCGCAGAAGGGCCCTCACGCCCGCAGGGACGGGCTGCCTTTCCCGGGAGTGCCAAAAATGCGCGCAGCAGTGGATTCCAATTTCCTCCTGAAATCCAACGTTTTAAGGGTTAAGTTACCCTTCAGGGTTACTTAACCCTTAAAACGCCGGATTATTGGAGACCGTTTTATTGCTTCGGTCCTTCGGAGCACAGGAGACACTCCATCCCCCTAGCCGTGGGCTGCCTTTCACTGTGATGATTCCCATAGGTTTTAATGGAGAATGGAAAAACATCCAAAAATTTTCCCCATCAAGAGTATACCATTCAGTGTGATATCAAAAATACATCTTACCCAACCCTAAACCAAACCCCAATTTTCACCCGAACATAAGTGTGTCCTGAACTCTAACCCTAACCCTAACCCATTCCAATGAATCCCATAGGCTATAATGGAGAACGGAAAAGACTTCCAAAAATTTTCCCTATCGACAGTATACCTCTCAGGAAGATAACCTTTCAGGATTACTCAACCCAGAACATGACAGCATTTTGCAGACCGTCGCATTCCTTCGGTCGTGGGCGTCGCAGAAGGGCCCTCACGCCGCAGGGATGGGCTGCCTTTCCCGGGAGTGCCAAAAATGCGCGCAGCAGTGGATTCCAATTTTCTCCTGAAATCCAACGTTTTAAGGGTTAAGTTACCCTTCAGGGTTACTTAACCCTTAAAACGCCGGATTATTGGAGACCGTTTTATTGCTTCGGTCCTTCGGAGCACAGGAGACATTTCATCCCCCTAGCCGTGGGCTGCCTTTCACTGTAATGATTCCCATAGGTTTTAATGGAGAATGGAAAAACTTCCAAAAATATTCCCATCAAGAGTATACCATTCAGTGTGATATCAAAAATACATCTTACCCAACCCTAAACCAAACACCAATTTTCACCCGAACATAAGTGTGTCCTGAACTCTAACCCTAACCCTAACCCATTCCAATGAATCCCATAGGCTATAATGGAGAACGGAAAGACTTCCAAAAATTTTCCCTATCGACAGTATACCTCTCAGGAAGATAACCTTTCAGGATTACTCAACCCAGAACATGACAGCATTTTGCAGACCGTCGCAATCCTTCGGTCGTGGGCGTCGCAGAAGGGCCCTCACGCCCGCAGGGACGGGCTGCCTTTCCCGGGAGTGCCAAAAATGCGCGCAGCAGTGGATTCCAATTTTCTCCTGAAATCCAACGTTTAAGGGTTAAGTTACCCTTCAGGGTTACTTAACCCTTAAAACGCCGGATTATTGGAGACCGTTTTATTGCTTCGGTCCTTCGGAGCACAGGAGACACTCCATCGCCCTAGCCGTGGGCTGCCTTTCACTGTGATGATTCCCATAGGTTTTAATGGAGAATGGAAAAACATCCAAAAATTTTCCCCATCAAGAGTATACCATTCAGTGTGATATCAAAAATACATCTTACCCAACCCTAAACCAAACCCCAATTTTCACCCGAACATAAGTGTGTCCTGAACTCTAACCCTAACCCTAACCCATTCCAATTAATCCCATAGGATATAATGGAGAACGGAAAGACTTCCAAAAATTTTCCCTATCGACAGTATACCTCTCAGGAAGATAACCTTTCAGGATTACTCAACCAGAACATGACAGCATTTTGCAGACCGTCGCATTCCTTCGGTCGTGGGCGTCGCAGAAGGGCCCTCACGCCCGCAGGGACGGGCTGCCTTTCCCGGGAGTGCCAAAAATGCGCGCAGCAGTGGATTCCAATTTTCTCCTGAAATCCAACGTTTTAAGGGTTAAGTTACCCTTCAGGGTTACTTAACCCTTAAAACGCCGGATTATTGGAGACCGTTTTATTGCTTCGGTCCTTCGGAGCACAGGAGACACTCCATCCCCCTAGCCGTGGGCTGCCTTTCACTGTAATGATTCCCATAGGTTTTAATGGAGAATGGAAAAACATCCAAAAATTTTCCCCATCAAGAGTATACCATTCAGTGTGATATCAAAAATACATCTTACCCAACCCTAAACCAAACCCCAATTTTCACCCGAACATAAGTGTGTCCTGAACTCTAACCCTAACCCTAACCCATTCCAATGAATCCCATAGACTATAATGGAGAACGGAAAGACTTCCAAAAATTTTCCCTATCGACAGTATACCTCTCAGGAAGATAACCTTTCAGGATTACTCAACCCAGAACATGACAGAATCTTGCAGACCGTCGCATTCCTACGGTCGTGGGCGTCGCAGAAGGGCCCTCACGCCCGCAGGGACGGGCTGCCTTTCCCGGGAGTGCCAAAAATGCGCGCAGCAGTGGATTCCAATTTTCTCCTGAAATCCAACGTTTTAAGGGTTAAGTTACCCTTCAGGGTTACTTAACCCTTAAAACGCCGGATTATTGGAGACCGTTTTATTGCTTCGGTCCTTCGGAGCACAGGAGACACTCCATCGCCCTAGCCGTGGGCTGCCTTTCACTGTGATGATTCCCATAGGTTTTAATGGAGAATGGAAAAACATCCAAAAATTTTCCCCATCAAGAGTATACCATTCAGTGTGATATCAAAAATACATCTTACCCAACCCTAAACCAAACCCCAATTTTCACCCGAACATAAGTGTGTCCTGAACTCTAACCCTAACCCTAACCCATTCCAATGAATCCCATAGGCTATAATGGAGAACGGAAAGACTTCCAAAAATTTTCCCCTATCGACAGTATACCTCTCAGGAAGATAACCTTTCAGGATTACTCAACCCAGAACATGACAGCATTTTGCAGACCGTCGCATTCCTTCGGTCGTGGGCGTCGCAGAAGGGCCCTCACGCCCGCAGGGATGGGCTGCCTTTCCCGGGAGTGCCAAAAATGCGCGCAGCAGTGGATTCCAATTTTCTCCTGAAATCCAACGTTTTAAGGGTTAAGTTACCCTTCAGGGTTACTTAACCCTTAAAACGCCGGATTATTGGAGACCGTTTTATTGCTTCGGTCCTTCGGAGCACAGGAGACACTTCATCCCCCTAGCCGTGGGCTGCCTTTCACTGTAATGATTCCCATAGGTTTAAATTGG
>NW_026800172.1:0-106070 GCF_032191835.1 Heteronotia binoei
GAAAGTGTGATACTATAACCAGGCTTTGTTGGTAGAAAAAAGCCCACATGAACTCATTTGCATATTAAGCCATACCTCCTGATGCTACCATAGTTTAACATAGGGCTTTTTGTAGAAAAAGCCCAACAGGAATTCATTTACATATTAGGCCACACCCACTGACACTAAGCCAGCCGGAACTGCATTCCCATGCGCTCCTGTTCAAAAAAAACCCCGTGACTATAACCCTTCTAAAGCAGTTCTTCCACTCCTTGAGCTGGGAATAGTAAAACTACATCTGTGCACCCTTTTTATTTGCCTACGCAACCATTCTTTATTAGTTCTTCTATAGAAAAAAAGATGATGAATAGGTTCATTCTTGTTTTGTTGAAAAAAAGTATTGGTGTGAATCACTTCATGAAAGGGCAGGGGTAAACTGAAGAAAAAAATGATGATTGTACTATCACCTCCCTCTAGGGTTGCTAAATCCAACCCCAGAAATATCTGGGGACTTTGGGGGTGGAGCCAGGAGACACTGGGGTGGAGCTAGGGGGGAGGGGGGAAAACGGCGCCGGGGAGCGTGGCGAGCCACCCCGCAGCAGCCACCTCTTCTCCGCTCGCTGTGGCTGCTGAGATGGGCTCAGCCTGAGCCCATCTTGGAGGAGCAGCCACAGCGAGCAGAGTAGAGGCGGCAGCAGCGTGGCGGCCTCTTCTCCGCTCGCCATGGCTGCTCCTCCGAGATGGGCTCAGCCTGAGCCCATCTTGGAGGAGCAGCCACGGCGAGCGGAGAAGAGGCCGCCGCGCCGCTGCCGCCTCGCCTGCTCCACCTCTGGGGTGGAAGCGGAGGGGGGGTGGAGGCGAGCCAGGAGCGTGGCGAGCCGCAAGTCCGGGTCCTAGAAGGGCCCAGATTCGCGGCTTGCCATGCTCCTGGCCTGCCTCGCCCTCCCCTGTGCTGCTGCCGCCTCTTGGCTGCTCCTCCGAGATGGGCTCAGCCTGGGCCCATCTCGGAGGAGAAACTGCGGTGGGCGGGGAGGGGGCGGCAGCGGCGGCCTTGCCGGCTCCAGGATCCGGCGGCTCGGCGCCGTTTCTCCCCTCTCCCCCCGCTTCCATTTTTGGGGGGAGCGGGGGGAAGAGGGTGGAAATCCTGGAGTCCCCCCGCCAGGGCGGGAGGGTTGGGAAGCCTACCTCCCTCCATGTCCCAGCTGGAACTGCAGTGTGTTATCTAGCCTGGTTCTTTTCCCACTCGACCCCTCACAAACATGCCAAAATCCAAACTGCTGAGTCACAGCTGGTGTGGCTGTGACACATGGGGGGGAATGGAAGCAGCACTCTGCTGTCCCACAACCCCCCTAAACTTCTAACCTCTCTCAGAAAGGTGTGACCCCGGGGTAGAAAAAGCTCAGCGAGAACTCATTTGAATATTAGGCCACACACCCCCCCCCCCGACATCACAACTGTTTTGCGCGGGGCTTTTTTTGGTAGAAAAAGCCCAGCAGAAACTAGTTTGCATATTAGGCCCTCTGACACCAAGCTGGCTGGAACTGAGTTCCTGGGTGTTCCTGCTCAAAAAAGCTCGGGGTGTCCCTTTCAGAGAGCTTTGGAGAAATGAAGTCTTCTATCTGGGTGGGAATCCATGCCTCTCCATGCAGGCTTGAAAGCAGTTTCTACTCATGCAAGGAACATATATGAACATATGAAGCTGCCTTATACTGACTCAGACACTTGGTCCATCAAAGTCAGTATTGTCTTCTCAGACTGGCAGCGGCTCTCCAGGGTCTCAAGCTGAGGTTTTTCACACCTATTTGCCTGGACCGTTTCTAGTTGGAGATGCCGGGGATTGAACCTGGGACCTTCTGCTTCCCAAGCAGATGCTCTACCACTGAGCCACTGTCCCTCCCCAAGGAGGGCAGGAGTAATACCCAGACAAATGCTACATTTAGGCATTTTTATCTGATTGCTATCCCCTCCCTTTTACAGCAGTTTTTGCATACTTTCCCCATTGCCTAAGTAGGGCTGAGCACAACAGTTGCATGAAAACACACAGCAATCTAGGGTTACCAATCCCCAGGTGGGGGCAGGGGATCTCCCGGTTTGGAGGCCCTCCCCCTGCTTCAGGGTAATCAGAAAGTGGGGGGGGGGGGGAGAGGGGAGGGAAATGTCTGCTGGGAACTCTGTTATTCCCTGTGGAGATTTATCCCCATAGAAAATCATGGAGAATTGATCCGCAGGTATCTGGGGCTCTGGGGGGGCTGTTTTTTGGGGTAGAGGCACCAAATTTTCAGTATAGCATCTAGTGCCTCTCCCCAAAATACCCCCCAAGTTTCAAAACGGAGGTCCAATTCTATGAGCCCCAAAAGAAGGTGCTCCTATCCATTATTTCCTATGGAAGGAAGGAATTGAAAAAGTGTGCCGTCCCTTTAAATGTGATGGCCAGAACTCCCTTTGGAGTTCAATGATGCTTGTCACAGCCTTAATCTTGGCTCCACCCCTAATGTCTCCTGCTCCACCCCCAAAGTCCCCAGATATTTCTTGAATTGGACTTGGCAACCCTATAGCAATCACCTAGAAGAAGAAAAAACAGTTGGCTTTAATACCCCACTTTTCTTTCCCCTAAGGAGTCTCAAAGTTGCTTACAATTGCCTTCTCTTCTTCCTGCAACTGTCATATCGTGAGGTAAGTGAGGCTAAGCGAGTTCGGAAAGAATTGTGAGTGGCCCAAAAGTCACCCAGCAGGCTTCATACGGAGGAGTGGGGAAACAAACCAAGTTTTCCAGATTAGAGTCCACCACTCTTAACCACTACGCCAAGCCGGTTCTACAGAATTGAGTTCCCAAATATTTTTAAATGCTCTGCTAATTTTAGTACAGCAGATGTTCAGGAAATGCCTCTGGAAAAAGAGTCAGGAGTAATTTTGTGGCATGACGACCTACCAAAAAGGTCAGTTGCTAGCTCAAGGTAATGCAGTAAATTCATGTCACTTTTAAGATAAGAAATCAGAGTTCCTGGTTTTCAGAGTCTCTGTTTAATCATTGAGCCATCTTGTTTCTGTCATACAGTGTTTGCTTATTGCAAGAACTGTACTCTCAATTTTTTGTAGGTTGAAAATGGTTCCGAATGGGGAAAAGAGCCAAGATTGCTTCCTCATCCTCCAATGTATGGCAGTCAGCAGGACGGTCCATTGCTATGCTACCCTGGATCTCACTGGAAAATGGAATGCCACAATGACGTCTGCTGTATTTGACAAGATGTAAGCCCAGCAGGCATAATGTAATGCATAAACTGTTAAGGGAATGCTTCCACTGCTCTTAAATCTTGTACAAATGCTGATCTCATTGGAATAGCTCAAAAGAATCATTGCAATGGAGCGTACAATATCCTTTTGCTTGTAACCAAACCCAGCCAGGTTCTACAGTGCTAGAGGTTTCATTAAGGAGCACACTTGGGTGTGATTGTATCATGCGCTGCTTTCATTTAATGAAGTGCCGGCTCTTGCAGAACTGAAATGGCATTGGATTTCTAAAAATGGCTGCTGGCACGTTACAGAAATCAGTCTCTGAAGAAAGCGAGAGTAAGGACCTCTGGAGTACATGCACCGAGATGTAGTGGCAGCTTCTCCAGGGACACCACTGCAGACTTCTGAGACAGCCATAGCCTGCTCTTGGAATTTACAGCAAT
Organism: Heteronotia binoei; assembly: GCF_032191835.1. Classification (NCBI taxonomy): domain Eukaryota; kingdom Metazoa; phylum Chordata; class Lepidosauria; order Squamata; family Gekkonidae; genus Heteronotia; species Heteronotia binoei. Next base: position 3,654 of record NW_026800172.1, read on the forward strand.
TTTTCTTTCGGTTCCCTTTATCTTTTTCTTGGCTGAGCAGCCTTCTTCTTTCTTGTTTCTCTGTCTATCCCACCCAGTTGTTTAAGAGATGGGCTGAACCATGAACCAAACCACAAATCTATACATTGGTTTACAAACCGAACGGGTTCGTATCGGTTTAGGATCCCCTGCTTTCTACTCCCTGCTCCTTTTTATGGCAAGCAGAAAACAGAGGATGAGATGGCTCCAAGCCATTTAAACCAAATAGCTGAGTGGTAGGAAGCAGAAAGCAAAGGTTTAAATGGCTCGGAGCCTTTTAAACCCCATGCTTTCTGCTCCACACTGTTCAGCTGTTTTTCATGAAGAGCAGAAAGCAGGGGTTTAAATGGCTTTCAATTGTTGCATGCTTTGGGGGTTTGGGTGTCAAGGTGGACTCAGAGCTTTGAGCCATCAGGTTTACATACATCTCAGGACTTCCATCTACCATTTTCGCATACATCTGAGGACTTTGAGCTACCAGGTCTGCATTTGTGGTTGCATGCTTTCAGGTTACACCACTAATGATCAAGAACTGTCCAGAAATTTCACCTATGGGTGGGCTGTGACCAGGGGATCTTTGTGTTTGGCACGAGGGGGGCTGGGAACATTTGGGCACATTTCTTTCCTCATGGTGTCTGTCTGGGGTGCCTTCCAAGTTGCCATGGCAGCGTTGTGGGGTTCCCCTCTTGGAAATCTGGGGATGCCTGGTCTGACTTTCTATACCTTTGTAACCAGTCTTTTTAGACCTGAAAGGTAGTCTGGCAGCTTCATGTGTCTTTCCATTTATCTGTGGAGTAGAAGTATTTTCCACGATGGATGGGTATGCTATTGACCCAGGTGCAGAGTCAAATAAAACACCCCATTGGCGGGTGTGCTCTGCACCTGTCTGTTTCCACCCTAGCTAGTGGGTTTCTTGGCTGAGTACCCTTATACCCTCCCTGCTGTGGAGCCCTCTCAAAAGTCTGGGGGTGCCTGCCTTTCCACCCATCTTTCAGATACTGGCTGTGGGTGGGTGGTGGGGTTTTGTGAGGGGGTGGGTGTGCTCCAGACCCAGGTGCAGAGTCAAATAAAACATCCCCATCAGTGGATCCCCCGTCGAAATTCTTGGGATGCTCGGTTTGCCTTTCTGTCCTTCCCAACCTGTCTTTTTAGACTCAAGGGGTGGCCCTGCCAACTTCGCCTACATTTCCGCTTATCTGCAGAGTAGAAGTATTCAGGGCTGCTTTTTTTGGTAGAAAAAGCCCAGCAGGAACTCATTTGCATATTAGGCCACACCCCTGACCTCACCATTGTTTCACACAGGGCTTCTTGTGGAGAAAGCCCGGCAAGATCTCAGTTGCGTATTAGGCCACACACCCCAATGCCAAGCCAGATGGAACTGTGTTCCTGTGCAAGGGACAGTGGCTCAGTGCTAGAGCATCTGCTTGGTAACCAGAAGGTCCCAGGTTCAATCCCTGGCATCTCCAAAAAGGGTCCAGGCAAGTAGGCGTGAAAAACCTCAGCTTGAGACCCTGGAGAGCTGCTGCCAATCTGAGAAGACAATACTGACTTTGATGGACTTTGATGGACCGAGGGTCTGATTCAGTATAAGGCAGCTTCATATGTTCATATGTGCATTCCTGCTCAAAAAAAAAAGCCCTGGAAGTATTCAGTGCAATTGGTGGCAGCATTCTGGACCTGGGTGCAGAGTCAAATAAAGCACCTGCATCAGTGGGTGTGATCTGCACCTTTCTAGTTACACCCTAGCTAGTGAGTACCTTGGCTGGGGGTACTTTGGGGACCTCCCCCCACATCAAAAGGCTGGGAGTGCCTGCCTTTCCATCTCTCTTTTGGGTACTGGCTGCATGTTTCAGCCCTGGAGTGTGTATGGTCATGCTTTGGGGGGTTGGATATCAGGAGTGGACACAGGGCTTTGCTAATTCTGCTTTGAATGGAGGACATGGCTGCCAACTTGTAGGGCAAACGGAGCCTTTCCCATCTCCATTCTGGCGCTAAAGAGATACTGCAGAATGACACAGCATCAGTAGACTTTTTTCGCCAGCTAGCTGTATTTGTAAACCTGGGAAATGGTTTTAAAATTCAACTGCTTAGACATTGGGGACAATTTCGATGTAGCATGAAGCAAAGAAAAGGCAGCTGTTGGTGATTTACATGAAACGAGGACAGATGAGTGGTTAGAAATGTTTAAGGCTGAAGTACCTATTCATTGTCAATTGTCACTAGAAAAAGAAAAAAAAATCAATGCAGTTTTCCCTTCAGATACTCCAAACCCTGCTATTCAGTGGGCTCTGAAGTTCATATAAAAGAGATGTGCTGTCAGGACAGCAATGTTAAAGCGAGAGATGACAAGACTAAAGAAGCAAATGGACGTGCTAATAAAATCTAATGCTGTTTTGCCGCAATCTGGTACCTTTTAACTGGGATTTCTGCAAAACTGATGTCATTGGAAAGCACAAAACTGCTGGAAAAATATTTCAGAGCAGTTGTTTTTGAACCAGCTTTTAATTTCTTCAGTAGCTCAGTCATCTTGACAGAAAAAAAAGGATCACTACCTCATGTGTTTCTATTTTGTGTTTCAGTGCCTGCACGGCCATCACAAAGGAAACATTTGTACAGAATTTGAGCCAATGTCAACGTAATGAGGTCAGTGTAAGTTGCCAGCTCTTCTAAAAACAACCCAGGTGATTTTGACCGAGGCTGGACTATAGATTATGAAGTTGGATGCTCACTATGTACATATACACATATGTGCTGTTAAGTTGCAACCGATTTATGATGACCCCAGCAAAGAAAACGAGCAGTATAGGTGGTTTGCCGTTGCTTTCTTCTGCAGAGTCTTCTTTGGTGATCTATCCAAGTACTGACCCTGTTTAGCTTCTGTGATCTAATGAGATCAGACTACACCAGGGGTGACCAAACTTGCTTAATGTAAGAGCTACATGGAATAAACGTCAGATGTCTGAGAGTCGCAAGACATAAACGTCAGATGTTTTGAGAGCTGCAAGACAGGGAAGGAAGGAACAGATGGGGAGGGAGAAGTAGAAAGAAAACAAGTTTAACTTTAAATGCATTCTCCAAGCTGCTGGCTGGCTTGGCTTGGAGAAGTGATTTCAAGAGAGAAATGCCTTCTCCAAGCTGGCTGGTGGGCCGATGGGGGCTTCAAGAGCCACACAATATGTGTGAAAGAGCCACATGTGGTTCCCAAGCTGCAGTTTAGTCACCCCTGGGTAACACCATGCTGTCTTTCCTCCTCCAACACTACCTAGGTAAATGCCAGTAGATCTGGAGGATGGAGAGGGCAGAGTTTGGGGAAAATGTAACATCACATTTAGGAGATGCTGTGTACGTTGCACCCCCTAGTCGTCTCAATTTTTTTTTGGGGGGGGGAGCAGAGAATTGGGTTTGGGAGTGGGGAATTCTCCACCCCAATCAAGCAAACAGGAGGCCTATTCATAGCTCAAATAGCCACAAACTTTCCTTACTCTGTGCTGAGTAGATAGTTCAAGAGGGAGGAAATGGTTCATAAGGGTACAATGTAACCAGAGTTAAGCATTTCAAAACACACATTTTAGATTTCAATAAGAGAGTTAAGCACCATCTTAAATCTCTTTCATTTAAATCAATCAAACTTAAAACTGGTCACACCTAAAAAGTTTTAAAATCGAAACCTGAGACTGAGAAGAACTGTTGTAAACTATGGGCGTTTTCCCACAGAGCTTACCTCGGAGCGACGTCCCTCTTCACCACGCAGCGTCTGCGCAGATTTCCCACCAACTGCTCCGCATAACCAGGAAGTGCCGGACCTTTTGCATCGCAGATGTAAACCGCTAAAAAGCAGTTTACGTTAGCGATGAAAAAGCCGCGGCTCTTCCTGGTTATGCGGAGCAGTTGGTGGGAAATCCGCGCAGACGCTGCGTGGTGAAGAGGGACGTCGCTCTGAGGTAAGCTCTGTGGGAAAACGCCCTATGTCAGCAGTGGAATCATTGATGGCAAGCAACAGAAGAAAGGAAAAAGAATGGCAACAGAATCAGTCATATTGCACCTGATTTAAAGACACAAATTGGATCCTAAAACTCCATTCTGTTAAGTGAGGAAGCATTTTTGTGAAGGAGCAAGGCTCTTCATTTAGAAAAAGAGCTGCAGGTCTACATTCAGGGTTTCAAATGTTCATCCCGTGGGCCAGAACTGGCCTACCAAGGGCTTTAAGCAGCTTTGCAGAGTCTATAGCATTACATCCTTACTGAACTTCCTCCCCTCCCAAATTCTGCCCTTCCTGGGATCCACCCCCCAAATCTCCAGGAATTTCTCAATTTGGTGCCATTCTTTCAGAGTCATTCTACAGCAGGCATAAAACCTGCGTGCAAGTGTGTCTTCATGTACGTGCATGTGTATTTTCTGTAAAATTATATTGAGAACATCTTTGTGTCTGCAGAATACAGTATACCTGAATCCACCTATCTAGCTAAAATCAGGAAACGGGTTAGAGATGATATCTATACCTGAACTGCTGAACGACCTTGCTGAAAGCAACCATTAGCTTTGCACCATTAAACCATTTAAACTATGTAAATTGCAATGCAATCACATGTAGAACTACTCCAGTCTTAGCAAATTTGAATCTTAGCAAAGTTTAGGCTGGAGTAACTCTGCATAGGAATGCTCTGTTAATGTATTACATTGTCTTCCTTTCTTGGAAGGTGCCCCAGAGGGGGGGGACAAAGCGAACAGGGTATTTATTTTTAAAGGGGTAGAACTGGGCCGTTCATAAGCCAAACAGATGTGTTGCAATTGAAAACATTCAAAAGGCCATTGTCACACAAAGCAGATGTTGAATATTTAAAGAAATTCTTTTACAATGTATATCCAATGATGTATTAATTTACATAACCTTAGCACGGATCCATTTTTGTAAATCTTGAGGAATGAATAAAAGCATGAGTTGATCTTGACAATCCAAATGTGGTTGGATAACTTTGTTTTAAAATATTTAATAATGGGACAAAAATCTAGCAGGAAAGCATGGAAGGCAATGGTAGGGGCTTGTCAAAGAGAGGGTATTGTTGCAAGAAATCCAGGCAATCGCCACACTAATTTATTTGGCATGCACAGTCTTATAACCACAGCCTCATGAACATGCCGTTATGGTAACATAATGGCTTTTCTGTCATGTTTGAGAATTCAAAGAGGCTTGTGAAACAAATGGAAAAAATGCAGTTTAAACAAACAGTGCCACCAAAAGAACACTTCCCTGGGAGTATAGATATCAGTTCCCTTCCCCGGGTGCTTCCTCTAAATCGTCACAAATCTCCCAAGGTGAAGTTGGCAACCTTAATTCCAAGTCTCCTTCCCTTGCTAGTGTGGGAGTAATTTAATTCAACTGGATTATGCATGTGTACCTGGGCATAAGATTACAATCTGAGATGAAGAACAAATAATACATGGGTTGAAGACAGAGTTTGATTTCTGCTATGGTTGGTGGGATGTCATTTTCCTGTCCCTTCCTTCTCCGCTCCAGGCATGAAACTTCACTGAGCTCTATAAAATGTTCCCAAAAGACTGAAGAACTTCAACAACAGCATGAGAGAGAGATGTTAGGAGTGGCCAGGGCTTTTTTTGAGCAGGAATGCAGTTTCAACTGGCTTGGTGCCGCGGGTGTGGCCTAATATGCAAATGAGTTGCTGCTGGGCTTTTTCTTTTAAAAAGCCCTGTGTGAAACAATGATGATGTCAGGGGGGTGTGGCCTAATAGGCAAATGAGTTTGTGCTGGGCTTTTTCTACAACCCACCCCCCCTGGAGTGGGCAGTGAAAATCTCTAGACTCGGAGCCAAGCTGATGAGTAATTCTAAGAACATAAGAGAAGCCATGTTGGATCAGGCCAATGGCCCATCCAGTCCAACACTCTGTGTCACACAGTGGCCAATATATATATATACACACACACACACACACTGTGGCTAATAGCCACTGATGGACCTCTGCTCCATATTTTTATCTAACCCCCTCTTGAAGCTGGCTATGCTTGTAGCCACCACCACCTCCTGTGGCAGTGAATTCCACATCTTAATCACCCTTTGGATAAAAGAATTCTATTATTCTTTTCATCCCAATGGGTTTCTCAAAGAAAAGTACCTGTGTAAGACTAGGTAAGTGAAGAAAGGACTGTAGAAATATATAAAGCCCAAATGTAGAAATATGAGAAGACCCTGTTTCACATCACCTATAAGTGATCCTTAAAAATGCACTATGTACCCTCTTTAGGGTTACCAGGACTGGGTTGGGAAATACCTGGAGATTTGGGGGAATGGAGCCTGAAGAGGGTGAGGTTTGCGGGGGGAGGGGTTTCAATCAGGTATAATGCCATAGAGTCCACCTTCTAAAGCAGCCATTTTCTCCAAGTGAACTTATCTCTGTTGCCTGGACATCAGTTGTAATAGCAAGAGATCTCCAGCTACCCTCTGGAGGTTGTAACAAAAGGAAAAACAGTACAGAAGTAACAACTGTTAATACAAGTCTTGGCTTGCTACTCTATATTTTGAAACAAACCATTTATTATCAATGTTATTAACAAAAAACACTCGATGCCAGATTTTAACAATTGGCAAAATTACATTAGAGGGTTGATGTTACAGCAACAGCAGCAATGGATTGCCTAGGTAACTATCTCTAACCTTTTTCTCACACAGCTTACCTCGGAGTGACGTCCCTCTTCACCGCGCAGAGTCTGCTCGGATTTCCCACCATCTGCTCCGCAGAAACAGGAAGTGCCGGGGCTTCTGCGTCGCAAATGTAAATCGCTAAAACCCAGTTTACGTTAGCGACGCAAAAGGTGCGGCTCTTCCTGCTTCTGCGGAGCAGATGGTGGGAAATCCAAGCGGACACTGCGCGGTGAAGAGGGATGTCACTCTGAGGTAAGCTTTGTGGGAAAACGGTCTAGTTCATTCGCAATACACTAGGTAAAGCCTTGAATACAACTGAATACCCAGTATTTCCTTCAAATTACCGCTTAGACACTCTCCAGCTTCTACAGTTGTTGTATAGATAGTTGCAGTTGGAGCCTCAGACATCGGCAGTCTTCCAGAGATATTTTAAATCTGACAAAGGGTAACCCCTAATGGAAGACTCTTGGTCTCTGAGGCTCCAAATGCAGCTGTCTATACAACAATTGTAAAAGCTGGAGAGTGTCCTAAGCATAAATTTGAAGGAAATACTGGGTATCCAATCATTGAATTAAAGGCTTTACCTAGTGTACTGCAGCCTGAAGAAGGTGAATGAAATGGATAGTTACCTAGGCAGTCCATTGCTACTGTTGCTGTAACATCAACCCTCTAAATTTTGCCAATTGTTAAAATCTGGCATCGAGTGGTTTTTTTTTGTTAATAATATTGATAATAAATCGTTTGTTTCAAAATACAGAGTAGCAAGCCTAAGACTTGTATTAACAGTTGTTACTTCTATGTAGTTTTTCCATTTGTTACAATATCACTTTTCTGTATGGCCATCTTTTTCTGTATAACTTACCATCTGGAGGTTTGCAATTCTAATTCTATCTTCTTTACAGTAAGGTAGTCTGGGAACCAGCCAACGTCTCAGCCATAAGATCTTGATCATTCTGAAGCCATTTTGAACTTCATAGACATTTCATTTCCACCACTTGAGGTTTTCCTTGTTTGAATTCTCCTATTAGCATTCAGTTCCCTTCCTAAATATACAAAGTCGATTTAAAGATAGTAAGACAAGTACTCTTCTCCGAGTTTTGAATGTTGAGGCATTTTTATTCTTGCAAAACAAACTGATTGACTTTGACCTTAGCTGACTTTCTTCTTCGTCTCTCTCTCTCTCTCTCTCTCTCTCTCTCTCTCTCTCCTTTATTTTTAAGTAGGAAGTTATTATGTCCATACAACTGGCAGAATGCACAAACATCTCACAGCTGGAGTCTATGTTGAATTCAATAGTTATGAAATACAGATGTTTATCTGGACTAAAGAAATTCTTTAAAATTGTGGGAATCCCCCTGAGCCTCAATAGAAAAGAAAGCTGTGTGTCCTAGAGGGATATGAAGGGATTTTAATATATTTTCTGTCATATAAATGCATTTTACATTATACACATGCACAAGCAGGCAATGGCAAACCACCTCTGAATACCTCTTTCCTGAAAACCCTATGGGGTCCCCATAAATTAGCTGCAACTTGATGGCACTTTCCACTGAGATATATATATATATATATAGGTTTTTTAATAACTCTTAATAACTGACTTTAATAACTGAATAGTTGTTTTTTTTTAAACTGAGACAGTAGAGCAGGACTAGACAGGGAAGACATGGAGGTGGTGGCAGCTACAAGCATGGGCAGCTTCAAGAAGGGACTGGATAAACATATGGAGCAGAAGTCTATCAGTGGCTATTAGCCACAGCATATTGTTGGAACTCGCTGTCTGGGGCAGTGATGCTCTGTATGCTTGGTACTTGGGGGGAACAACAGTGGGAGGGCTTCTGGTGTCCTGGCCCCACCAATAAACCTCCTGATGGCACCTGGGTTTTCTTGGCCACTGTGTGACACAGAGTGTTGGACTGGATGGGCCATTGGCCTGATCCAACATGGCTCCTCTTATGTGACACAGAGTGTTGGACTGGATGGGCTACTGGCCTGATCCAACATGGCTTCCCTTATGTTCTTATGTGACACAGAGTGTTGGACTGGATGGGCTACTGGCCTGATCCAACATGGCTTCTCTTATGTTCTTATGTGACACAGAGTGTTGGACTGGATGGGCCATTGGCCTGATCCAACATGGCTTCTCTTATGTTCTTATGTTCAAATCCTCCATTCTGCCTGCTACACTTCATATGTAGGTAGGACCCTCTAGTGGAGGCGAGATCCCCCACCACGAGGCCTTGCCCCCAGCCACCAATCAGCTGGCTAGCAGGAGACACACTAGTAGAAAGAGGAGGACCTAGGCCACATTGCTATCGTTGCACAGGGAATGACATCATCATGCCAAGGACTTCTGGGTGATGCTCTAAAAGCCATTTCACCATATAGTTTTTGCCAAAATACCAGAGTGTCACCTGGCAGTTGTTGGTATGATGCCATCACTTCTTGTGCGACACCAGTAATGCCTGGTCCTTTCTCTTTCTCCTGGTAAGTCCCCCCCACAGCCTCTGCCAGTTGCCAGGAGGGACCTAGCAGCCCTATGTGTGGGTCTTGAACTCTTTGCCAGCCTGACCTACCTCACAAAGGTGTCGTAAGGGCAATGTAGGTACTATCAGTGTATTCTGCCCCGAGGGTCTCAGAAAAAGACTAGGGTTACGACCAAATAAATAAATACATCTGGATACTGTCAGCTCAGCTTCCTTATGTGGAGATGCATTGCTACTTTCTTCCTGCCAGGACACTTCAAAATTTGCCATGGGCCACGAAAATCAGTCAAATATAGATAGTAATGGCTCTGGTTTCCTATGCTGTAAGAGTCTGACCCATACAGTTCTATCATAGATAATGGGTGATTAGTCTAACGTTCTACATTATGGCCCTGTTCACACAGCGTGTTGAGTCCATGTTAAACTGACCCGGTTCTGTTCCGAATATCTTTGTTCCAGATATTATCGATCAGACTGCCATACTGCAATTCGAATCACTCCACGGTGAAACCATCTTCTGCTGTCCACACGATGACACCATACAGTTCTTTTTTTTCTCCACTTTTATGCACATTATGCGCATGTACACATGCACATATGCAGGCACGTGCATAGGTCAAAACATTATGTGGTTATGCAGTTATATGTATATCGCTAAGTAGTAAAAAAAAAAAATGGCGACCGTAAACTGGATGTCTGAGGCTCCTTTTGCTCCGGGACGGCCTTCTGACATCCAGAAGTTGGGTGAGAACTATCCAGATGGGGAAACTATGAGGTGAAACCGGAGAACTCAAAAAACACCGCAAAGGAGCAGGTAACAAAATACTCCAGTTCCGAGAAGGATTGGGGAGGGGGGTGGGGCTACTACGAGTTAATATCGGAAGGCAGATGTTGCTGTCTGATCAGCCAATTTTAATCCGGTATGAAACAGCAGCGACAACTGATTATACTGTGAGTCTGAACAGCCCCACAATAACATTCCTTAAACCATTCATGTCTCCTCTTCCAATTAACAGAAAGCTGAGGGATTATTTCCTTCGCTATACTTGAGATCTCATTCAGGGAGCCAACATATTTAATGGTTTCATTTCAGAAGTCTCACTCTTTAACTTTCACAATTAGACTCTTGTGCTTCAACCGCAGTGTTTGGCGTCACTAACATAGCAAAGATGTACACTCTCTCACAGCCCACACAAGTTAAGATCCTGGGTCTGTTTGTTTTTAAGAATAATACGTATAATTGAATTACCAGAGGAAATGGATTAATTAGGTCTTTGTCCTAATTTAATGCGCATGTGGGGGGGGGGCTGTTTTCCTCCAAGCTTTGTAGAAGCTTTGTTTTGTTTACTGAATAACGAAAAGCACTTGTAGGGCCAAGGATTATAAACACCTTGGCAAGAAAAATGAGTGGTCTGGCAAAAACGATTTTGCTAAGAAACCTGAATGTCAACTATCTATTTCCCCTGAAAATGTCTGGGGATTAATTTTTCCTATAACGGGAGCTGGGCAACCCATCGCAAGTGCGCTCTAACATTGGCAAGAACTAGTGCCTTGGCTATTGCCCGTTTTTTTTTTATCTGAAAGGGAACCGATATGTCCCTACGGCCCTAAGTGCTTTCAATGTGAAATCTAGCCCCCAACTCTTATATGGTGCCCCCATATGGATCAGTGCCTTTGATCACACCACTGATAGGCCTACAATCTTTTTTTTTTTTTAGGAAAATACTGGGATTACCCCACTGTGTTCCTTATGCTGCAATTTGCATGGAAACGGGACTGCTGCTGCTGGAAACTCGCGCCTGGCTTCTGACCTTTAAGTTTTGGCTGCGCCTTTTATTTAATTCTGATCAGAATTCTTTCACCTTTTTGATGCTGATGGACCGTCATGCATCCAAATGGTTGACCCTGATCAAAAAAAAAAATCACATCCATAGGAATTTCCTTGGATGCATTTTATTTATCCTCTGCTTCTGCGGTATTTCAAGCCATCAAACGTAGACTCCTAGATATCCAGTTGCAACGTTTGACTGAGGCAGCTCGGAAATCTTGTTCCCCAAGTTACCTGGGTTTATCCCAGACTCCTGGGCTTCTAGCTCCCTATTTCCTCTTCTTAACCGATCCTCACCAAAGAAGAGTATTCATGCTGGCTAGATTCAATGCATTACCATCGGCCATCCTTTTCGGAAGATACCACAGAATCCCCCACAATCTTAGACGATGCCCTTGTAGCCAAGAAGTCATCGAAACGGTCCCTCATGTTCTTCTGGACCGCTCTTTCTATAGCAGCCCACGAGCAAGATACCTAGATGCACTGCTCTCCGACCATCAAGACCTCTCTGACAATGCCAAGGTCCGCTTTTTACTCCACGGGAAACACAACTTTGTCACCACTCATGTTGCTTGCTTTTTACAGGTTGCGATCCAAATTAGAGAGGCTCTTACTTATGTGTAGCCCACAGCTATTTTATCTCATTTAACTTTTGCTGGGTTTCAAGGTTTTATTATATTCTATATTGTTACTGTTAGTTTTAAGCTATGCTGTATTCTTACATCAATGCCAATAAAGGTCTAATGAATGAATGAGTGTTTTTATCTTCTGAGGCTGAGACTGAAGTGATGAAACGTCATAATATGAACGGTAATTGGATGTAACGATTTTAACTCCTTATTACCAAACATACTTTTGATACCGTAACAGTCCCTTCAGTCAGGGTGGTGTGTGAATTCTTAGGGTTGCCAGGTCTTTGAGAGCCAATTCGGCGTAGTGGTTAAGTGCGTGGACTCTAATCTTGAGAACTGGCTTGGATTCCTCATGCCTCCACCTGAAGTCAGCTGGGTGACCTTGGGTCAGCTACAATTCTCAAAGAGCTGTTCTTCCCAGAGCAGTTTTTCGAATGAGCTCTCTCAGCCCCTCCTAGTAAAGGGCAGGGTATAAATTCAATCTCTTCTTCTTCTTCTTCTTCTTCTTCTTCTTCTTCTTCTTCTTCTTCTTCTTCTTCTTCTTCTTCTTCTTCTTCTTCTTCTTCTTCTTCTTCTTCTTCTTCTTCCTGGCACCTGCCAGAGGATGGGGGGAACTTACCAGGAAAAAGAGGAAGGCCCCGAGCACATTACCAAGTTTGCACAGGAAGTGATGCCAATCAGAAAGAAGGGGGAGGAGGCAGCGGCAGCAGTGGCCGCAGCCTCTCTTTCAGCAATGTTCCTTCCCGCTGCTGCTGCCCTGGCTGCATGGATACTGATTGTGCCAGAGGACTGGCATAGGAGCCTCGGGACTCCTGTGCTACTTTATGCACCGATCAGCTGATCGGCGGGGGAGGGGGGAACGGGTGCTTTAAATCGCCTGGGAAGCTGCAGCACTCCACCACCCCTTCCCAGGCATTGAAGGCATGGGGAAGGGAGAAGGGCTGAGGAGCCGGGGAAGGATCCCCGCAGGCTGTGGGCCATAGCCCTCAAGCTGGGTGAGGCATGGCTCTGCGAAGGGAGGAGGGGCATGGCACCACAGAGGGGGGCGGTGGGAGGTAAGTCTGCCTGGGCTGCCACGTGCCCTAAGGCCAGCCCTGCTTCCAATATTATATTCAAAAATTATTGGAGAAGAATATATGCTGCAAGAAGAAAAGTGCTGCAGCAACCCCCAGGCTTCTCAGATAACAACAAATGAAGCCTTTTAATTATCCTTTTCAATCCTTAGCCTGATGCTAGAGAGGCCATGGAGTTGTTATCCAACCACTGACAACTAAGGTTGCCAGATCCAACTCAGGAAACAACTGGGGACTTTGGGGGGTGGAACCTGGAGACTTTGGGGGTGGAGCCAGGAGCAAGGTTGTGACAAGCATGATTAGGAGAGATGCCTGACTTTTTAAAAAGTTAGAATAAATTATTTTCTCCATCTGATCTTAGCTGTAAGGCTGAGAAGCAAAGAATTTGTTTGAGAATGCATTATCTTATATGTAATGATAGGGCTGCTAAGCCCCAGGGCCAGGTGGGGGGTCCTCCCACCCTGGAGGTTGCCAGCCTGCCAGCCCATAGAATTTTCCCCTCCCAAATCGTTGAGTGTCTGGGAAAACCATAGAGTTTTCCTGGAAACGCCTAGAACGGCCGGCACACAGCATCGCCAGCGCGATGACATCACTTCCGGGTGATGTCATAGTGCTGGCGACATTAGGGGAGGTTCCCCTCACCGTCCCAATGTGGGCTGGCAGGTTGGGAACCTCCAGGGTGGGAGAACCCCTGCCTGGCCCAGGGGCTTGGCAATCCTATCATTACATATAAGATAATGCATTCTCAAACTATAGAGTTTTCCTGGAAACGCCTAGAGCGGCTGGTGTGCGGCATTGCTGGTGCAATGACGTCACTTCCGGGTGATGTCATCGTGCCCTACATGAAAAAATCCCCCGCCGGAGGCTGGAGGCAACCCTATGTAATGAGCAACTACTTTTTGTACCCCCAGGATTCTATGACTCCATTCGGCTGCATTTAGGGATGCCAGTCCCCAGGTGAAGAAGAAGATGAAGAAGATATTGGATTTATATCCCGCCCTCCACTCCGAAGAGTCTCAGAGCGGCTCACAATCTCCTTTCCCTTCCTCCCCCACAACAGACACCCTGTGAGGAGGGTGGGGCTGGAGAGGGCTCTCACAGCAGCTGCCCTTTCAAGGACAACCTCGGCCAGAGCTATGGCTGACCCAAGGCCATGCCAGCAGGTGCAAGTGGAGGAGTGGGGAATCAGACCCGGTTCTCCCAGATAAGAGTCCGCACACTTAACCACTACACCAAACTGGCTCCCCGGTGGCAGCCGGGGTTCCCCCAATTTTTAGGGCTCCCCCCCAGTGCCAGCCAGCTGACTGGTGGGGGAAGCCCCACCCCCAATACTCCTCTGGGGCCCTGCTTGAAAAGAGCAGACGCTGCTGGTTCCTGTCTAGCAAGAGGTGATTTCACCTCTCTCAAGGCAGGAATGCACAGCGCCTGCTCTTTCAGACTGGCTATGGCTCTTGCTCAGTCCTCTAAGACTGCAAACGCCATGGAGCTAGTCTTTCTATCTTTTGTCACTCACCCTCTCTAACCAGTAGAATGTAACTCAGGGAACTTCCTTCCTGTTTATTCTCCTCCTCTTTCTTTTTCTTCCCTTCATTCATCAGGAAGAACAGCATGGTGTCTCTCCTCCTGAACTGAACGAACCAGATGGCCTACTACAATCCAAACCCATCCAGTTAGCTAGAATAGTTTCTCTCCACCACAGTTAAATGTTATGTTTTCTTTTAAATAAATCCACCAGTATTGTTTTTTTAATTTAAAACAAAGGCTCCCTGTGCAGTTTGTGAGACAGTATAGTAACCATTTGACTAAGCCACACAGCTGTACTGAAGCTCAGAACGGAGAACTCAGCTAAGTGATGGTAAGGATGGCCGCCTGATCAGTCCAGCCGTCCTAAACCAGACCCAACAGGTGCCACCAGCTCCGGTCTTGCAAGAGGCAATTTTGCATCTTGCAGGGCTGGAGCGTGTGGTGCCTGTTCTCCCCCTCCCCAGCCATTTAAAGGGAAGTTTCCTTTTAAAATGTTTGGGGAAAGCAGCAGTGTGGGAGCTGCATCTGGGATGTGATGACATCAGTCTGCATGACATCATCACATCAGGAAGGGCCATGCTTCTCCCAGTATGTTCCCTCCCAAATCCCCCCACCAGGAACAAAATTGTACCTGTGTAATGTACTGAGAGCCGAGACGGTTTGAAGGCAACATAGTTTATTCAGTAGCACATTACAAGAGAGCGAACACGCAGGCCGGGCCCCGCTTATATACATTGCCCGGAACAGCCCCCTCATCCGACCAGGCCAATCCGGGTCGGTCAAACTTCCCGCCATAGATTGTGATGGGCGGGGCGTATGGCGAGCACCATCCAGGGACCCAGGGGTCGCCTTCAGTTGAGATCGCCATGTGGCCTGATCGCTTATGTTCAATACATAACAACCTGGTAACCCTAACTCCATTGGTAGACCAGGCCCTGGGTTTTGCCTTTTGAGGAAAAGATCCTTCTCTTAATTACTTCAGTTAGGCCTAGGGTTGCCAAGTCCATTTCAAGAAATATCTGGGGACTTTGGGGGTGGAGCCAGGAGACTTTGGGGTGGGGCCAGGAGACATGGGGGCGGAGCCAGGAGCAAGGGTGTGACAAGCATAATTGAACTCCAAGAGAGTACTGGCCATCACATTTAAAGGAACAGCACACCTTTTTAAAATGCCTTCCTTCCATAGAAAATAATGAAGGATAGGGGCACCTTCTTTTGGGGCTCATAGAATTGGATCCCCTGGCCCATTCCTTTTGAAACTTGGGAGGTATTTTGGGGAGAGGCACTAGATGCTATACTGAAAATTTTGCACCTCTATCTCAAAAAACAGCCCCCCCCCCAGAGCCCCCAATACCCGCAGATCAATTCCCCATCATTCCCTATGGGAATTGTTCATGGAGGTGCATAATGGCTTTGGGGGCGGGGCTTCCCCCGCCGGCCAGCTGGCTGGGGGAGGGGGGAAGCCTGTAAAACCGGGGGATCCCCCGCTGGGCCCTGGGGATTGGGAAGCCTAGTTAGGCCTCTATCCAAACCTCCCTTTGAGCTGTTTTGAAAAACTCAAGGAGGTCAGAAAGCTCATGTAAGAAGACTACATTCATCCCATGGGATGCCAGTTTGCCCACATTGCAAGAGCATGTATAAACAGGGGCATGGCTAATATGGTTAAAACATTTGCAGGCTACAGAGATTGTTTTTATTTCAGCATGACCTTTGAGCACATATAACTACAGTGCCTTTTCTACTGTTACCAGCTCTAAAACATATGAAGCAAAAAAAATAATAATGGAAAGGCGAAACTTTCTGAGAAGAGCCAGCATTTTTAAGTGGCTCTCCACTAGTCTTTGGATATTTATAAAATTAAGAATTACTGAATAAGGAAGGGTAAGCTTTTTGAAGTGAAGTTCTGGGTAAACATCAAAGAATTTTGCAAATAATTTAATATAAATCCATGTTTATTCCATAGGTGGATTAGACTCGTTTTTTGCTATTTATAGAGGAAAGATTAAAGCTTTGTCTACGTTGGAAAGCCGATGTTCCCGAAGTACTGCGCAATTAAAATTTTGGCCCAAAGTAAATCCATGAGACTAAACAGAAAATATAGAACAGAAACTATTTTCTCTCATATATATATATTTGAATGTGTTTCCAGTGTCAGTGGCCTCCTTTTCTTTAAAGACAGAAGCAAGATGAAACTACAGTGCTAAATTAAAAGACCTTTTGTAGCTGTCAGAACAGTTTTCATTTCCTTGGGTGACTAGGAGCTTTTAATTTCGATTAAAAGGAAAGTAGTCCACATGCTTTTGTTTACCAGCTTCTATTTTGTATGGTTGTCACTCCTCTCCCAAACCTTCAGTGTTTGCCAAGCAGTCTGGAAAGGATCTTTTCTAAGATTTGCAACAGTTTGGTGTAGTGGTTAAATGCTTGGGCTCTAATCTGGAAGAACTGGGTTTGATTTCCCCACTCCTTCACATTCAGCTGCTGGTGTGACCTTGGGTCAGCCACAAGTTCTCAGCAGAGCTGTTCTCTTAAGAGTAGCTCTCTGAGAACTCTCTCAGCCCCACATATTTCACAGGGTGTCTGTTTTAGGGAGAGGAAGGGAAGGAGAGTGTAAGTCGCTCTGTGAATCTGAGCGAAGGGCAGGGTATAAATGCGATCTCCTCCACCACCACCTTCTCCTCCTACTCTCTCACAGCGCAGCCAATGAAAGGGAAATGTGTGTGAGAGGGATGTATCTGTGACTGGAAAAGCATGAATCAGAAGCTGGCTGTAAGAAAGATAGTTCGTAACTGAGAAGTCGTGCATCGTTAAGATAGTAAATTAATATTTCAAACCAATTCCACACCCACAAAATTATCACAAGTGGTTCTTGATAGCTTTTTACGTTGGAATATTCAGATAAGGAAAAAGAAATTTCTAAGATGGCTTTGACATTTTTACATATGTGCTGCAGCTAAGTTATGATTGGCTTCTCCCAACCATTTCTTTCACCTTCAATGAGTTCCACAATGGAGCTGGGAGAATAACAGGAATGGCCTAATTTATATATGCAGATATAAGGCTTTCATACATCTCCCAACAGAGCACAGAGGCCTCTGAGCACAGCAAGTAGTACTCAGTGGTGTTATAATTGGAATTTTAGGGACATCCTCCAAGTTCCACAAAGAAGAAATCCTAGCCTCTTGTTAAGGAACTAAACAGATCTATTTACATTTAATAGAACTTGGGGCTAAAGTCTCTAACTAGAACAATTCCAGCAGCCACTTTAGCAACAACTTGTCCTCTTCTTCCCACAGGAGGGCGACGGCCTCCTTTGATCAGAAACCCTCTTGGCTTCCTTCTCCTTTGCCCACCATCGCTAGATTGGGGGTGCGGGGGGGGGGCAGGAATAGTTGTGTGCGCAACAAATAGTGCAACTGCTTTTAATTATGAAATGTATTTCAAGTGTTTATTAATTGTTTCTGTTCGCCAAATGGCTTAATTATTGTCTCTGATCTGCCCAGAGCTTGCTTGCAGGAAGGGCGGAATAGAAATCTGAAAAATAAAAGAAATATTTCTTTAAAAAATGGGCTTCGTGCCAGGTAGCTTGGTGTAGGAGTTAGGAGAGCCAATTTGGTGCAGTGGTTAAGTGTGCGGACTCTTATCTGGGAGAACCGGGTTTGATTCCCCACTCCTCCACTTGCACCTGCTGGAATGGCCCTGGGTCAGCCATAGCTCTGGCAGAGTTTGTCCTTGAAAGGGCAGCTGCTGGGAGAGCCCTCTCCAGCCCCACCCACCTCACAGGGTGTCTGTTGAGGGGGAGGAAGGTAAAGGAGATTGGAGCCGCTCTGAGACTCTTCGGAGTCAAGGGCGGGATATAAATCCAATATCTTCATCTACCTCACAGGGTGTCTGTTGTGGGGGGGGAAGGTAAAGGAGATTGTGAGCCGCTCTGAGACTCTTCAGAGTGGAGGGTGGGATATAAATCCAATATCTTCGTCTACCTTACAGGGTGTCTGTTGTGGGGGGGGGGAGGGAAAGGAGATTGTGAGCAGCTCTGAGACTCTTCAGAGTGAAGGGCGGGAGATAAATCCAATATCTTCATCTACCTCACAGGGTGTCTGTTGTGGGGGAGGAAGGTAAAGGAGATTGTGAGCAGCTCTGAGACTCTTCGGAATGGGGGGCGGGATATAAATCCAATATCTTCATCTACCTCGCAGGGTGCCTGTTGTGGGGGAGGAAGGGAAAGGAGATTGTGAGCCGCTCTGAGACTCTTTGGAGTGGAGGGCGGGATATAAATCCAATATCTTCATCTACCTCGCAGGGTGTCTGTTGTGGGGGGGGGGGGAAGGGAAAGGAGATTGTGAGCAGCTCTGAGACTCTTTGGAGTGGAGGGCGGGATATAAATCCAATATCTTCTTCTTCTAGTTGCCAGAACAGCATGATGTCACTCTCCCTATCCTCACTATCTCCCTCTCCAACTGATTGCCAGCCAGTACCTGGAAACCCTGTCTGTCCTTGAAGGTGCCTTCAAGTCACAGCTGAGTTATGGTTACCCCCATACAGTTTTCAAGACAAGAGATGAACAGAGGTGGCTCGCCATTGCCAGTCTCTGTGTAGGAACCCTGCACTTCCTTGGAGGTTTCCTATCTAAATATTAACTAGAGCTGGCCTGCTTAGCTTCTGAGATCTGACTGGGATTGGGCTAGCCTGGGCCCTTCAGGTCACCGTGGCAACTTTGTGTGGCAATTACATATTATTTCTAGCAGGGCCTTTTTTGAAGCAGGAACTCCTTTGCATATTGGGCCACACACCCCTGATGTAGCCAATCCTCCGAGAGCTTACAGTAGGCCCTGTACTAAGAGCCCTATAAGCTCCTGGAGGATTGGCTACATCAGGGGTGTGTGGCCCAATATGCAAAGGAGTTTCTGCTAACAAAAAAGCCCTGATTTTGAGATTGGATTGGGGAAGTTTGCTATCTTACAGTGAACATAAGCAAAGCTATACATAAAATACTTTCCCCCCTTCTCATCCCTCCTTGCATGGACCTCCTGCTTTTTTTAAAAAAAATGTTCTTTGAAGGTTTTGTTCTTTTACTTATATCACTTTTCCTGAATCAGCTCTAGTGTGAGCGTAGCACTGAGAGCAAAAAAAAAAAATGTGAATGTTTTAATCATCTCTGAAGTCCCTAAATTACTGGGACTGAATGGAATGCGTAAACACCAGTCAGGCAAGTGAGCAGCCTGGCCATTTCAGTGTAGCATTAATACAGTTGACTTAAACCCTGTAAACAGAGAAAATAAACAAGTGGTCCAGATAGAGGCTGTGTTTCGCTCTTATCTTCATGCCTGCACACCCACATAGTACTAGCAGCTGATGAAAATTAATCAAGAACTCCAGCTGAAAGGCCCAACTGAGTTCATTGCATGCTTACTAATCTGAATGAAATTTCCTCTTTTGTACCCAAACTGATGTGGGGAGGAGAGGCCGGGAACACTTCTGGGTTTTGTGTTTGATTGTTTGGGGGGTGGGGGTAGCATTGGAATGCCTGCTATAATGCACAGGGTTTCAGTTTCCATTGCCCACTGTGTGCAAAATGCATTTGTTGCAAAAGGCACTTGTTAGAAAGGGAGCAGGGTTAACTATGCTGACCCTTATCTGGGAGAACCGGGTTTGATTCCCCACTTCTCCACTTGCAGCTGCTGGCATGGCCTTGGGTCAGCCATAGCTCTCGCAGAGTTGTCCTTGAAAGAGCAGCTCCGTCAGAGCTCTCTCAGTCTCACCTACCTCACAGGGTGTTTGTTGTGGGGGAGGAAGGTAAAGGAGATTGTGAGCCGCTCTGAGGTTCTGAGATTCAAAGTGGAGGGCAGGATACAAATCCAATGTCATCTTCTTCTTCCTCCTCCTCCTCTTCTTCTTTTCTTTGCTGAAAAATTGGCAGCAGAGCCCCAGATACCTATGGATCAATTCTCCATTGTATCTTATGGGAATCTGTCTCCATAGAGTATAATGGAGTGCCCAGCAGACATTTCCCACCCACCCCAGCTGCTTTCGGATAACCCTGAAGTGGGGAGGGAGGGCCTCCAAACTGGGGGGATCCCCTGTCCCCAACTGGGGATTGGCAGGCCTAGTTGTATGTCATATATTCTGGGTTTGGAATGTGAACAGTAGAAGTTTATAAATTAGTTTTGAAATTGATACATCGCAAATTTAGTAATTGTAAATGATCTTAATCAATAGCCGGTTATCACAGTGGTCTTTATTGCTTTTTGCTGAATAACTAGATGGCAACTGTGGCCAGGAGTGGATTTTATGAACTTTGAATGGTAAGCCAGCTGTAGCCTTTCATCGACAGAAAAGATCTGGCCACTGCAATGCATGCTCTGGTTATATCTATATTAGAGTACTGCAATACAAGAACTCGTGGGCATTCGATGAAATTGCTGAGCAGCCAGGTTAAAACGGATAAAAGGAAGCACTTCTTCACCCAAAGGGGGATTAACATGTGGAATTCACTGCCACAGGAGGTGGTGGCGGCCACAAGCATAGCCACCTTCAAGAGGGGTTTAGATAAAAATATGGAGCAGAGGTCCATCAGTGGCTATTAGCCACAGTGTGTGTGTATGTATAAAATTTTTTGCCACTGTGTGACACAGAGTGTTGGACTGGATGGGCCATTGGCCTGATCCAACATGGCTTCTCTTATGTTCTTATGTGACACAGAGTGTTGGACTGGATGGGCCATTGGCCTGATCCAACATGGCTTCTCTTATGTTCTTAATGCTCTGGACATTGGACTTAGGGTCGCCAAGTCCAATTCATGAAATATCTGGGGACTTTGGGGGTGGAGCCAGGAGACATTGGGGACGGAGCCAGGAACAAGGGTGTGACAAGCATCATTGAACTCCAAAGGGAGTTCTGGCCATTACATTTCAAGGGACAACACACCTTTTTAAATGCCTTCCTTCCATAGGAAATAATGAAGGATAGGGGCACCTTCTTTGGGGGCTCATGGAATTGGACCCCCTGGCCCACTCTTTTTTGAAACTTAGGGAGTATATTGGGAAGAGCCACTGGATGCTATACTGAAAAATCTGGTGCCTCTATCTCAAAAAACAGGGCCCCCAGAGCCCCAGATACCCGTGGATCACTTCTCCATTATTTTCTATGGGAATAAGCCTCCATAGAGAATCATGAGTTCCCAGCAGACATTTCCCTCCGCCCCCCCTGCAGCTTTCTGATTATCCTGAAGCAGGCGGAGGGCCTCCAAACCAGTGGATCCCCTGCCCTCACCTGGGGATTGGCAACCCTAATTGGACTGCCCTTAAAAAGCACTTGGAAACTTCAGTTGGCACAGAATGTAGCAGCCAATTACCGTTTTCGCACACAGCCTACCTCGCAGTCACAATCCTGTTCCCTCCGCAGTGTCCGGTCGTATTTCCCACCATCTGCGCCGGAGTTATAGGAAGTGTCGTGGCTTTTGCGTAGCAAACGTAAACCGCTACAACCCAGTTTAAGTTTGCTACGCAGAAGCTGCGGCACTTCCTGTAACTCCAGCGCAGATGGTGGGAAATCCGACCTGACACTGCGGAGGGAACAGGATTGTGACTGCGAGGTAAGCTGTGTGCGAAAAGGTAAATATGTTGACTGGATTGGCTTCCAATCTGTCTTTGCCACAATTCAAGGTGCTGGTGTTGACCTTTACAGCCCTTCTGAACCTACCTGACCACTGCAGTCATCTTTGGAGGCCCTACTTCAAGAGCCTTCCAAAATTCGGCCGGTGGCAACCTAGGAGGCCTTCCTTCCCCAGGGGCACTTGTCTGACTCCTTCCGTTGCCTTCTTTTCCAGCACATGAAGATTTTTTTTTGTAATTTTATAAAATAAATAAGTAAAAATTTGTAAATCGCTTTTTGTAAAAATGTTGTAAAATAAATAATTATCTGACCTTACCATCTTTATCCTGGGAGAATCATCTCACCTCCTGTGCAGGTGCAACCCTTCCCCCCCCCCCCAAGACAAGGAAGTCAGACTCCAACACCACAAGGAAGTTAAATTCCATTGCCATGGCTACTGTGAAGCCACAATACTGTTTAAAGTAAGCAGATGAACAGATAGCACGTTTCACTCACTGGTGATTACGGTTGTCAAACACAGTATGTTTGCCTATCAAAGGGGTTTACTGTGAAGTTTGTGGCATCCCTAATCAGAAGATCCAAAGGCTGCCACTGGGTCAACAAATTAGTCATGGCAACTGGTGCATCAGGTATTCAGATGTTTGGCCTGGTTCCTAATCGTAGTCACAAATTCCTCTGCTCACAGACATAGCATGATACCATTATAAGAGCCTCCAGAGAAATGTCCCACATTCTTCTGGGAAAGGTGCTCAGAGAGATATATTGGAATGTAGCTCATCCCTCCTTCAGACCTTTCCCAGACATGAAAAGCAAAGCACCTCAAGGCTATGCACCTGACGTGATTAATTTTTAAGTCTCCAAGGAACACTGAAGAAGCCCACAATTGTGGTGGCACAATTCAGAACAATCAAGTGATTTCCCCACTCCCAAAGGTGAAAACTTTATTTTTTCTTTCTCTTTTTGTGTGCATATGTACCTTTATCCTTATCTTGCCTGGTCTTCTGCTTATGGAAAAGAGGTGAAAACAATTGCTCACAGAACATTTTATGTACTCATATATGGGAGGGATGTCCAGTTCAGGAGCCAGCTCTTCTCTCATGTTCACCTTCAAATCTCACAGGCATGCAACAGGGTTTGAAGGAGCTGTTAGCTGTGTGCATGAATGTGTTTGTCCACACATTTGTGTACAAAGGGCCTCTCATGGGAGTAGGGCTGCCAAACCCCCGGTCTGGGTGGGGAATCCCCTGCCTGGGAGGTTCCCAACCTGCCTGCCCACATTGGGCCAGCAGGGGGAACCTCCCCCTTACATCGCTGGCGTGATGAAATCACCTGGAAGTGACATCATCAAAATGGCGGCACCCGTGTGGGGCAGCTCTAGGCATTTCTGGGGAAACTCTATGGTTTTCCCAGACGCTCTAGCCATTTGGGATGGAAAACTCTATGGTACACTGCTCCGAGAAGCTGGGGACTTGGCAACCCTACATGGGAGATGGTTTAGATCCAGGCCTCCCACAACTGGGAGTCATCCCTGAAAGATGATAGATTAATATGAGGCATATGGTTAGGTTTTTAATCGTATGAGATCTTCTTCCCTCCAGTTATGCATTTCTGTTTACCATAGAGAGGTTGTAGTTCCAGCCTCTCTGGTCAGCTGTCTTGTGAGATATATAGGAATTAGGCCTCAAATTCAGTGGGAGCTCACAGGAGCACAGCTCTTGAACCTTTCTGAGAGTTCTACCTCCTCTTCTGAGAGTTCCACCTCCTGTCCATTGAATAGTAGGTGCAGCGGCATAACAGTCCCTGGATGAGTTGGGGATGGGACGGTGGCTCAGTGGTAGAGCATCTGCTTGGGAAGCAGAAGGTCCCAGGTTCAATCCCTGGCATCTCCAACTAAAAAGGGTCCAGGCAAGTAGGTGTGAAAAACCTCAGCTTGAGACCCTGGAGAGCCGCTGCCAGTCTGAGAAGACAATACTGACTTTGATGGACCCAGGGTCTGATTCAGTATAATGCAGCTTCATATGATCATATGTTCACCACCTGTTTTTCTACAAAACAACTCCTGCCAGGGTTATGATGGCATCTGCCTCAGCTGGATTATGGCATAGCTCCCTCATGGTACCAGGTACCAAGAAATACAAAGGCACAAATGTTAGACAGCAAAACTAGGAGACTCATGATTGAATCTCTACTCTGCCATAGAAGCTTACTGAGTGATCTTGGGCTAATCAAACACTCTCAGCCTAACCTACATCTAGGAATGCCAGCCTCCAGGTGAGACCTGAGGATCCTCTGCAATTATACCTCATCTCCATACTACAGAGATTAGTTCCCCTGGAGAAAATGGATGCTTTGGAGGGTGGACTCCATGGCATTGTACCCCACTGAGGTCCCTGTCTTTCCCATTCCCAAATCTTCAGGAGTCTCCTAACCTTGGTCTGGCCACCCTATCCCCCATCACCCATTGGTGGCTAGAGGGGACCTGGCAATTCTACTTATTTCACAGGGTTGTTGTGAGGATAACATGGAGAAGAGGAGAACCACATAAGCCATTTGAGTCCCCACTGGGGAGAAAGATGGGCTTGTCAAAGATGGACACTAGGGGTGCCAATGTTGTGTGAGGCATATCACTTCTTGGAAAAACTGGACACAATGTCACATCGCTGTAGCACTTGCCAGAAACTCTATGGTAAAATCCTAGAGTTTCCAGTCATTGCTAGATGCCACTTATGAGCTTTCCCTAGAGGTGACATCACATTACCACAAGGGGAGACAGCGGCAGCAGGCAACAAGGGTTGCCCACAGGAGGCCTCCTGTTGTTGTGGCAAACTAGTTATAAATAAAATACATTAATCAAGACATAAACTCAAAAATCCCCATTGCAATTTTATTTTTCTCTTATATGAATCAAAACCATGAGCATTTACATGCTTTCTCTTGTTTTCATCACACTGGTTTTCCCCCAGTCAATGTATGCAGCTTTTAATGTTATTTTTGCTTCATTTGCAGCTAAATGGCATCTAGAGTTGAAACACCTTGCAGAGCTTTTTTTGTAGCTGGAACTCCTTTGCATATTAGGCCACACACTCTGATGTAGCCAATCCTCCTGGAGCTTACAGTAAGCCCTGTACTAACAGCCCTGTAAGTTCTTGGAGGACATCAGGGGTGTGTGGCCTAATATGCAAAGAAGTTCCTGCTACAAAAAACCCCCTGAAGAAACAAAACGGAAACACCACCAGACAAAGCGGGGGGGGGGGGAGGCCTTTAATGACAACACATTAAAAATATATGGAAACAAGATGTTTGAACGTTCTTACAGGTACCTGCTAGGCATGATAGCTAGCCATTAGTATCTCTTTATTTCATTGGCCACTGTGGGGATGATTGGCAGCTCTTTAACACATACCTCTAAAGCCACTCTCTCAATTGCAACGAACCAGATTTCAAGAAATCATTCTGGTTGCCTCCCTTCAAGATGATTTTCAAGATAAAGTGTCAATTCCCTTGAATACCATAACTCAAAGTGCATTCTGAATGCTTATATCCTGCCTGGAGAGAAAATAGGACAGGACAACTCCTGCATGATGGATGAAAAGTTTGGAGTCGTAGACTGGATTGTACAGACGGAAATAAGGCAGTATCTTACTGTGAGCAATGCACCTGCAGGCCAGAAGAGAACTTGATATTTTATTGGTTAGGCTGTACTTCTAGCTAGCTATTACAGAGAATTCTCTGATTCTTTTTATTTCCTTTCCTCTTGTGTGTTAGCTGCAGAGGCATTTACAACACAGAAGTCACTTTTTAACAAGTGAATGTCACCTGAAATGGAGGTACAGTCACTGAGAGAACAGCAGTGCACTAGCACTGGAATATGAAACAGTGGCTGAGTGAATAGTTTATTCACAGCTCAAACTATTACTATGTGAAGAAATATTATACTTTCTCTGCTGCTGAATTTCAATGCTCATTTTTATTAGGCGCCTTAGCTCTGAAAATGTGGCCAATAAAGACTTTCTTGAACATTCTGCTTTATCAGTAACTCTCCCAGAACCCCCTGCCATGACCTGGATAGCTCCGGAAGGCCTGACCTCATCATATTTCAGAAGGTGAGCAGGGTCAGCCCTGTCCAGTATTTGGATGGGAGACCTCCAAAGAAGACCAGAGACATGATGACCAGAGACCTCCAAAGGAGACCAGGGACATGATGACCAGAGACCTCCAAAGAAGATCAGGGACATGATGACCAGAGACCTCCAAAGGAGACCAGGGACATGATGACCAGAGACCTCCAAAGGAGACCAGGGACATGATGACCAGAGACCTCCAAAGGAGACCAGGGACATGATGACCAGAGACCTCGAAAGAAGACCAGGGACATGATGACCAGAGACCTCCAAAGGAGACCAGGGACATGATGACCAGAGACCTCCAAAGGAGATCAGGGACGTGATGACCAGAGACCTCCAAAGAAGACCAGGTACATGATGACCAGAGACCTCCAAAGGTGACCAGGGACATGATGACCAGAGACCTCCAAAGGAGACCAGGGACATGATGACCAGAGACCTCCAAAGGAGATCAGGGACATGATGACCAGAGACCTCCAAAGGAGACCAGGGACATGATGACCAGAGACCTCCAAAGAAGACCAGGGACATGATGACCAGAGACCTCCAAAGGAGATCAGGGACATGATGACCAGAGACCTCCAAAGAAGACCAGGGACATGATGACCAGAGACCTCCAAAGAAGACCAGGGACATGATGACCAGAGACCTCCAAAGGAGACCAGAGACATGATGACCAGAGACCTCCAAAGGAGACCAGGGACATGATGACCAGAGACCTCCAAAGGAGACCAGGGACATGATGACCAGAGACCTCCAAAGAAGATCAGGGACATGATGACCAGAGACCTCCAAAGGAGACCAGGGACATGATGACCAGAGACCTCCAAAGGAGACCAGGGACATGATGACCAGAGACCTCCAAAGGAGACCAGGGACATGATGACCAGAGACCTCGAAAGAAGACCAGGGACATGATGACCAGAGACCTCCAAAGGAGACCAGGGACATGATGACCAGAGACCTCCAAAGGAGATCAGGGACGTGATGACCAGAGACCTCCAAAGAAGACCAGGTACATGATGACCAGAGACCTCCAAAGGTGACCAGGGACATGATGACCAGAGACCTCCAAAGGAGACCAGGGACATGATGACCAGAGACCTCCAAAGGAGACCAGGGACATGATGACCAGAGACCTCCAAAGAAGATCAGGGACATGATGACCAGAGACCTCCAAAGGAGACCAGGGACATGATGACCAGAGACCTCCAAAGAAGATCAGGGACATGATGACCAGAGACCTCCAAAGGAGACCAGGGACATGATGACCAGAGACCTCCAAAAGACCAGGGACATGATGACCAGAGACCTCCAAAGGAGACCAGGGACATGATGACCAGAGACCTCCAAAGGAGACCAGGGACATGATGACCAGAGACCTCCAAAGAAGATCAGGGACATGATGACCAGAGACCTCCAAAGGAGACCAGGGACATGATGACCAGAGACCTCCAAAAGACCAGGGACATGATGACCAGAGACCTCCAAAGGAGACCAGGGACATGATGTAGACACAGAAAATGGCAAGCCACCTCTGTTAGTCTCTAACATTGAAAACCCTATAGGGTCACCATAAGTCATCTGTGAATTGGCGGCAAAAAAAACATAGATCTGCGGGGAGGGACCTAGTAATGTTATTTCACATTTGACCGGCCTATAATTTTGGTGCTACATCATTTGATATATAATTTGCTCACTTATAAATGAACACTTCTTTTATCTCTCAACGCTAACCTTGCTAGTAAGTTTCTCTTGCTGATTCTGAAGACCAAGATCCATCTAATCCTCCATTCTGTTGCTAGCAGTGGCCATGCAGGCATCAAGAAGCAAACTGGGGATGTAATGTCCTGCCCTTAGGCTTTTTCAGCAGTATTTGGTATTCTCACAGAAGTATGTTGCTTTGGTGTATAGAAGTTCCATTGGACTCACCCTGGCTAATAGACGTTGATAGATCTATCCTGGATGCGTTTTTCTTTTAAAGAAGTCTTCTAAGCTAGTGGCTCTAAAAGTGGAACTCACACAACCAGCTTGTCCCTTTGACCTTTAAAAAAAAAAAGCTACATTAAGTGTCATGAAACCTGCATTTATTACTTATTTCCTATTTTATTTATTAAAATATTTCTATCCTAGCTTTCTTCTTGGCTCAAGGCAACTCTCAAATGATAATGTATACCTGACTTTTCTTCCCAAGGTGACCCAAAGCAGCTTACATGATTTTTCCCCTCCTCCATTTTATCCTCCCAACCACCCTGTGAGGCAGGCTAGTTTGAGAGTATATGACTGGGTCAAGCTTTCATGGCAGAATGGGGATTTGAACCCAGGTTTCCCAAATCCTAGTGGGACATCTTAACCTAAAGATGACGCAGACTGTTTACAAAAAGCCAACTGGCAAAGAGACTGGATTAAGGAGGGAAACTGGGCAATGCAGGTTCAAAAAGCTGTCTGGATTCATTCCTATGTCTTGTGACAGTTAAAACGGTGTGAAGTAATTCCTTTCGTCGGTCCTGAAGTTTTCAGTAAGTGCTTCTTCCTTTTCAGCTTCTTCCTGCTCTGTTAACTTTTACATTCTGATTCAAATGGAACTTCAGTAACTTCTTCCTGAAACAGATGTTGCTCGTGGCAGCGGTAGCCAGTGGCATGCCAAGGGTGTGGCTGGCATGTAGTCCGCCCTGGGAGCAGCCCGAGGAAGGCCCTTGAGGGGGGGGGGGGCCGTGAAGCTAGCATCATGCTACGTCCAGCCGAATGTCTTTCCTTTTCTTTTTAAAATGCAGTTCTGGCTGCAGCCACTAGGGGTGCAGGGAAGTCTGAGCATAGTAAAAAGCATTCTCGGGTCCCTTTCTTCAAGACTGAAGTAAACTAGCTTAAAAGATCATGCAACCAAGCCTGCATAACTGCAACAATAAATGCCATCCTGCAGGTCATTTTCTCCAATAGCCTTTCAGTGAGATTGAGCAAAGCAATAGTTAGGGCAGGGGTGTCAAACATGCGGTTTGAGGGCCGAATCAGGCCCCCGGAGGGCTCCTATCAGGCCCCTGAGCAATTGGCTGTCATTTGTTTCCTTCTCCCTATATCTTGCTTCCTTTATTTATTATTTTTATTTTATTTTATTGGATATATATCCCGTCCTCCCCGCCGAAGCAGGCTCAGGGCGGCTCACAACAGTAAAAACATTTGCAGGTTAAACATTAACTAATTAAAATCTTACAATAAAACAATTAAAAACATTTTAAAAACAGTTTGGTGCTAATAATAATAATACATTCCAGTAATAACAATACATTCTAGTAACTTTGTAAGGCTTGCTCAATTGCACAGGAGCTACAGAGCAAAACCTCTATTTTCTCCATTGGCTGAGGCTCCTCCTTTGGGGAGAAGGGGGGAGGGAGCGCTTGCTTTGCCAGGCTCTCTCAATTGCACAGCAGAGCTACTGAGCCAAGCCTCTCTACTTTCTATTAGACTCCCCCACCCCCAGTCCCCCTGGGGAAGGGAGAAAAGAGCCAGAACTTCCTTTGCCCAGTTCCCTGAATCCCATGGGAGAAATACAAAAAAAGCATATTTAAGACCAATTGTGCTAATGTTTTAAGCATATTTTCAACTTTAATACTAGTAGCTCATAAAGTAGAATTTTTGCTCACAAGACTCTGCAGCTTAGAGGGAACATTGCACGTGACTCAGCCTGACACGGCCTAGCCCGACGAGGTCTCATTTATGTCAGATTCGGCCCTCATAACAAATGAGTTCGACACCCCTGAGTTAGGGATTTGCAGCAAGATATAGCAACTCTTCCTCTCTGTATTTCTCTCCCTGTTTCCCACAAATTTCTCCATTTCTGTCTCCCTTCAGGTCAGGGCTAGGATGAGAGTAATGTGACCAGCCCAAGGTCACCCAGCATTGCAAGCTTCCATGGCACAGGTGGGGATTCAGACTGGGATTTCCCAGTTCTTAGTCTGACATTTTAAGTTCTACACCAGGGGTGGCCAAAAAAATTGCTTAAGGTAATATCCACATAGAATAAACCTCAGATATTTAGGAAGGAAGGAAGGAAGGAAGGAAGGAAGGAAGGAAGGAAGGAAGGAAGGAGGGAGGGAGGGAGGGGAGGGAAGGAAAGAAAGAAAGAAAGAAAGAAAGAAAGAAAGAAAGAAAGAAAGAAAGAAAGAAAGAAAGAAAGAAAGAAAGAAAGAAAGAAAGAAAGAAAGAAAGAAAGAAAGAAAGAAAGAAAGAAAGAAAGAAAGAAAGAAAGAAAGAAAGAAAGAAAGAAAGAAAGAAAGAAAGATGGGGGAGGAAGAGGTGCAAGAAAGCAATTTTAACTTTAAATGCATTCCCTAAACCACCAACTGCCTCAGCTTGGAGAAATGGTTTAAAGAGAGAAATGTCTTCTCCAAGCTGGCTGGTGGGCCGATGGGGGCTTCAAGAGCCACACTATATGCGTGAAAGAGCAACATACGGCTCCTGAGCTGCGATTTGGCCACTCCTGTGCTACACCATGCTGGCTTTCATGAACGAATAGTGTATTGGAATATGTTTTTTTTTTTTACTGGCATGATTGTCTATACAAAGTTAAGTACAAAAAATTTTTCACTGCCTGCTTTTCTTTTATGGCCGTTGAAACAAAGTTTGGGCCCAGGGGCCCTTTTAAGACCAAACTTTGTTCTGCTGCTTCAGACCAACATAGCTGCTCGCCTGAATCTATTTTCTGCCCATTAGTATTACTCATTTTATGTTATGATTATCACTGAAAATAATTTTGTCGTATCGAGAAGGGGCCTGACCGAATCGTGCCAGCCTAGCCTGATCTTGTCAGATTGCAAATGCCAAACAGGGTCAACATGGAAACAGGCAATTTCAAACTCTCTCAGGTGTGACTTGATGCCCCCCTCCATAAAAAGAGGGGGTGGATGTTAAAAAAATTGCCCTGCGTGCCAAATTGACCAGGTACGCCACTGGCAGGAGCTTAGGTTCGGCCCCTTCCCAGCCAAGCCGGCTTGCCGGCGCTTAGGCTGGGGGCCGTCTTTGCCTCCCTGGAAGGAGGGAGGGGCGACATCACCCGATATACGGGTGCTTGTCTTAGGCGCGGAGCCGGGGCTATATAAGCCCCGGCCCCCGCCCACTCTACACGCAGTTCCTTTTGGCTCTCTGGACGAGAGCCACGTGCTGGTCGGGTCTGGGACGAGGCCGATTGCGGGAGGGACTGCGTGGGCGCGTGCGGCTCCTGAGCGCTTGCTGCAGTGAGGACGCAAGCGGCGGCTGTTTTCGCGCTGGCGAGGCTCGGCTTTTGAGTTTGTTTTGCGGCCCAGCCGGGAGGCCGGGGCAGGAGCGCGCGCGCGGCGGCCGAGCCAGATGCATACCTGGGCCTCTGGTCTGAAGGGCTGGCTTTGGGGAAGCATTTTCCCGAAGCGGGGAACGGCTATTACTTCTTCCCTCGAGCCGAGGGAAGAGCGCAGCGGGCCTGTTTAGCGGGCGGATCGCAGGCGGGCAGCAAGTTGAGGCTGTTGCCTCGTGGGTGACGACCAGGGCCCCTATATCAAGGGCCTGCAGCAAAATTGCCGCTGGAAGTGGGTGGTTGTATCCCGGTGTGCGGCTGGCTTGGAGGGTCTCCGGTGGGGAGGCTGATAAGTTTTTTATCCCCCCCCCTCTCAGGATAAGCAGCCTGAGCTACCTTTAAGGCCCCCCCCCTCTTTTTCTTCCAGGCCGCTGGAGGCGGTTTGGTTTAGAGGCTGGGGTCTTCAGTCATCTACCCTCCCCCCTCTTCTGCACCTCTTGGGTGCAAGGAGTTGGTGGTTATTAAGGTGCCCCCCCACTTTTTTTGGCTGGGTCAGGCCTTTAGCCTTTGGAGTGAGAGTTTGTTGTGCCTTTAGGCATACAAGTGGCTGTGTGGGGCCTGGCCTTGACTTTCCCTCCCACCCCTTCTTTCTGTTTGTTCTCGCTCCCCGAGCAGCCACAGTGTGCTTCTGGAAAACTGCTCCCAACACCTTCCAAGCTGAGGCTCACAAGTGTTATTGATGGACGGGCGGCACGTCTCATAGCAGGGGCAGGGACGGTGGCTCAGTGGTAGAGCATCTGCTTGGCAAGCAGAAGGTCCCCGGTTCAATCCCCAGCATCTCCAATTAAAAAATGAATATATATATATGTATATATGTATGGATATGGATATATATATATGTGTGTGTGTGTGTGTGTATATATATATATATATATAAGGGCCCAGGATAATGGGCGTTAGAAACCTCAGCTGGAGCCGTTGGAGAGCCGTTGCCAGTCTGTGTGGACGGTGCTGACTTTGATGGACTAAGGGTTTGATTCAGTGTAAGGCAGCTTAAACACATTGCCCCCCCCCCCAGGTTTTAGTATTATTATTGGCGGAGGTATAGTTGTGGGGCTGTTCAAGGTTGCTGAAAAGCTTATTAAGGTTACTGTGGTGTGTTCAAAAGCTGAGACCAAGGACATTAGTATGGCACCTAGGGTCCAGGACAAGGGGAGCGGGTCCGGTTGCCATCAAGAGACAATGCAGAGTGTTAACAATGCAGTGTTGCAGTCCCAGGTTTTGCTCATGATCTGGATTCGATCCCTGGCGGAGGCCGGGTGTTCGGGTGGCCGGCTTGAGGTTGACTCAGCTTTCCATCTCGGTGCCGCTTGGGGTCTTGCTCGATCTTTTTCTCCCCTAGTTGGGTCGGGCAGCCACGGGGTTGGTAACCTTGTGGGCATCCATCCACTTATTGTGTCATTCAGGATTGACGGGGGAACTTGGGACCGGCTGGGAAGGTGCCGCACAGTTACTGCTGTGGGCCTGGCTGCGGATTAGAGGTGTCCTGATGGCACCCTTGATAGAGCAGGGCAGGTCTAAGGGCATTCAGCCCGCCCACCCGGCCCAAGGGGCGAGGCCTGCAGCCCGGCCCTGTTGAAGAGCCAGGGCAGGGGAAGTGGGGTCAGAAGGGCCATTATTGGCCAGTTAGAGGCCCTCGAGCAGGAAAAAAGTTGCCAGGGGTGCTCCCAATTAGGAGGGGCGTCGTCGCGCATCTGGGTGCTCGGCGTCGCTAGCTTTTGAGACGGCGGTACTGGCCCGCTTGACCGCTTCACAGGGCGGCGCCCTGGGCCCGAACCACAATTGGAATCGGATCAGGAGGATGGCCCGGACGAGGGTCCATCGGGTGAACAGGTGAGCGGCGGCGCGTCTGG
Source organism: Heteronotia binoei (assembly GCF_032191835.1). Lineage (NCBI taxonomy): Eukaryota > Metazoa > Chordata > Lepidosauria > Squamata > Gekkonidae > Heteronotia > Heteronotia binoei. The sequence continues at coordinate 36,779 of NW_026800172.1, forward strand.
AGGCGGAGTGCAGCAGACCCCAGGCAGGGCTGGAATGCCCTGGGTATTGGTGGTAAGTTCCTGTTGCAGCAGACGCAAGGGTGGCCCTGCGGTCCTATTCAAATGCCACCTCCCCCCCCCCCGGCGTCGGGGGGTGGGGCTTGGGGCACTGGGCGGTCCGTATCTCCCGTCGAGCAGGGGGGTTCCGGGCCGCCTTGGGCTTGGGTCATGCAGGGTGTGGCCCCCTATGGATCCGCACTGGGTAGTTCAGGTTTACCGGCCGTGGGTCACAGGCTGCTCAGGCAGTGACACCTGCCATTCCCACTGTGTCGCCCCTCCCCTGGCATTTTACACTGGGGGGGAGAAGCAGTATGCACATATACAGGGGGCGTGGCCTAGTATGCAAGGAGGGGGCACTGGGCAGTGCCTATTGTGCTGGGCAGTAAACCCTGCAATTTCAAGCATGAGTGTACACTTTACAGTGGGGATCACGCCTTATCCACCTGTATTAGGTCAAAGCCATGGCCCGGTGGTAGGTGCCCCGGTGGGGGCGGTGGTGGCAGTCAGCAGCCCCCTGGAATGGGGCCTAGCCCCATTCGACTGAGGATACTCAACTGTTTATTGAGTAAGTTCCCACGTGAAGCGGAGGGCCTGTATCTGCCTGAGGTGTTTTCCTTTGGGGTTTCGGATCCCTTAGGTTTGGCCAAGGTTTGGCTGCTAATCTGCAGTCAGTGGCGGGTCTTGAGCACGTAGTTAGGGCTAAGATCGTCAAAAAGGGTCAGGACGGCAGGGCTTGGGACCCTTTGATACGCTGCCTGTACCCACATGTTGCATATTTCCCCCGGGGGTGGTGCCTAATAAAGAGCCAGGGGAATATCGGCTCATTCTTCACCGGTCCTACCCCAGTGGGGCGCCGGTGAATTATGGAATTAAGTTCGGTATGGTACACTTCCTTTGACCAGGCGGTTAAAGTACTGTGGGGATTGTGGTGTTGGGGCTGCGATGGCGTTACGTGACATTAAGGCGGCATTTCGCCCTTGCCGGTTCATCGCAAGGATTTTGAGTTACTGGGTTTTTGTTTTGACAAAACATGGATTGGGCCCTCCTGATGGGGGCCCGGTCTCCTGCGCTGCATTCAAGCGCTTTGGCTCCTTGGTGGAGTGGGCTTTATAGGATAGGACCGGGCTTACTGACACGGCGCACTATCGGGGCGCCTACCTTTGGTCGGTCCAGCAGGTACAAGGATGTGCCTGGCTCTTACACGCTTTTCAGGAGTTGGCCATCAAGCTGGGGGTACCTTTGGCGTACAGGAATACCGAGGGGCTCGGTAAGGTGCTTACATTCCTTAGGCGTTGAGCTTGATACCCACCAGCAGGCATTTCGGCTGCCGGAGAATAAGTTTGCTGACCTTTGGGGCCGGTTGGCTGCCCTTAGGGGGCAACGCAAGGTGTCGCTGCTCTAATTACAGCAGGTGGTTGGTCACCTTAACTTTGCATGTGAAGTGGTGGCACCTGGCTGGGCCTCTTTGAGGCGTATTTGGGAAGGGGCACCTGCATTGGACAGCGGGTTCAGTAGGGACCTGCCATTTTTCGGAATCTTTTCCCTATTCTAGTGGCTGCTTAGCTTTGGGGTGAGCTACTCGCCAACCGTTTTGGGTTTGTCTGGGGCGATAACATGGCGGTAGTACATGTTATCAACTCCTTGGCCTCCCACTTCGTTACCTCCGATGGAATATTGGTTCCTGGCAGGGTACGTACCTGGAGGCTGCAATGGGGCGGCAGATACTCTTTTTCGCAATAGATGTAGTGCTTTTGGCAGCTCGCCCCGGAAGTGGACTCGCGGCCGGCGCGATTCCCCCCGGAACTCTGTTAATTTGGGAAGCTGATGCTGGTAGGGACATTCAGCTGGCTTTGGCACCTAGTACCAGATGGGATTATGGTAGCGCGGCTTTCCTATTCCAGGAGTTGCATAAGACCGCGGGGCTGCAGGATTACTGGTCGATTTCGACGGGTCATATTTTGCAATCCTACGTGTTGCAGTGAGATAGGTCTGGAGTTGAGGACTATTAGGGGTCAGCTGGCGACGTTGGCCTTTATTGGTAAAACCCATGGGTTTGCTGAGAAGACTTCCTAATAGAAGGGCAGATGACAGAGTGGATTCCCAATTCCGGGCATTTGGGAGCAGCACGGGACTGCCTGTTAGTTGGCTGGTTCCATGGCACGGGTTATGCAGTTCCCCTTTCGGGGCCGCTGTGCTGCATGCGGCCTCGTTGATGGCCTTTTGGGGGGTGCTATGTATTACCTAGCTAGTAGTGCAGTCTAATGACTGACACTGCGGGTCGGGCGTCCTAGGCCGGGATGTCGATATTGGTTGGCCTGTGGAAGGCGGCAACCTTTTGAATCAGGGGCACCCGTTGATTGCCTAGGGGTCATTTTTGGAGGGCGATGGTTTATCGCATATTGGTTATTACCTGTTCTGACAATTTTTTCTGTTTTTCAGGTGCTGTGGCTCGTAGTGAGAGGTAGTGTGTTCTCATCTGCGCGCACAGCAGGGTGTTCCAGGCGGCCCATCAAGCCGGGCGGTCTCCAATGGGCACCCAGCTGGGCTTCAACGACGGGGCAGTCGGGGAATGGCTGGGTCGCCGGGGGCCGGTGTTGGCCGTAGTGCGGAGAGAGGCAGGGCACCTCCTCCGCCCATCTGGGCATTCGCTTGGCGGCTTCAGGGGAGCACCTATGGCCTAGCACCAAGGGTGCAGGTGGTCTGTACGAACCGCAGATGGGCTACACGGCTCAGTGCGGGGACTACAGTTCACTGGATAGCCTCACCTGAGCGTATCTTTCCAGGGGGGATTGACGCTAGCTCAGGTGGTGAATGGCTCGGGGCCTGGCCGCTCAGCTACAACCCGAATACGGCGGGCTTGTGCTGGGGGCGGGGTGGCTCGCCCTTTGGACAAGGCGGGGTCCAGGGGTGACCCCAGGGCTTGTCCTTCTTGGCTGGCCTGGTATGGTCAGCTAGATTGCCATGCAAGAGTTGGAGGTGCCCCCCTTTCGCCTGGCGGGATAGAGTGTGTTAGGAAATGCCAATGGCCCTGTAGAAAGCCATAGAGAATGGCTTGGGGATTTTCTCCCTCATCTGGCCATACGGGTGGAGCAGGCTGACCTGTATCGGCCGGATGGTGTTCATCTTTCTGAGTTGGGCAACCGGGCCTTTTTAGACGAGATACGGCAAGGGGTGCGGTTGGCTCTGGGGCCACCCGGTGGGGCGCTAATGCCTAAGCAGAGGCTTGGCATTGGCGGTGGCTGGAGGAGGTTTGGCCACAGGGTTTTCCAGGGGAGCACCTATGGCCTAGCACCGTTGGTGCGGTGGTCTGTATGAACCGTAGATGGGCTACACGGCTCAGTGCGGGGAATGCAGATCACAGGGAGCCTCACCTGGGTGGATCTTTCCATGGGGATTGATGCCAGCCCAGATGGTGATGGCTGGAGGCCTGGCCGCTCAGCTACAACCCGGATACGGCGGGCTTGTGCTGGGGGCAGGGTGGCTCGCCCTTTGGACAAGGCGGGGTCCAGGTGTTGACCCCAGGGCTTGTCTGGTTCTGGTTTTTCACCCCCTGCCAGTTACAGTTGTTAATTGTTTAATAAAGCGGCCCGGTTTAAAACCCAACACTTGTGTCTGCCTCTTCATTCCGACTGGGGGGGCAATTGGCGGCTGCTCTTGGGCTCTGACATTCACTAGCCGTGGTGCTACTATGTCAAGGTCTGTCCACTTGTTAGAGTGTTTTCCTGCATTTTATTTGCACCAAACAGTATTCGGCACTTTCGCACATGCTGCATAATGCAGTTTCCATCCACTTCAGTGACTGTTTGCAAGTGGGTTTTGCCATTTCATACAGTTGCAAAGTGCATTGACAATGGATTGAAAGTGCATTATGTAGTGTGTGTGAAAGCACCTAGCGTTGTTGAAGAGCACAGCATGTTTGTAATGGAAGTTAGTATGGAGTTTGATCCCCTAGATCCCAAATGGGACCAAGTTACAGAGGTTTTTGAACCTGGGAAGAAAATTAGAGGAGAAAGAAATGCTAAACGAGAGACGGAGAGAGTAACATCATTTTGTAAACTGTAGGTCACATTTGTTTAAGAGACAGAGAGCTTTTGATGCCTGCAGAACATGAACTCCCTATGTGCTACTTAAATGAGAAGCACTGAGAATTTCTACTTGGGTTGAAGAACACTTGTAGGGTTTTATTTTATTTTTTTTTGTAGCAGGGAACTCCTTTGTATATTAAGCCACATATCCCTGATGTAGCCAATCCTCCAGAAGCTTACAGGACTGTGAGTACAGGGCCTACTGTAAGCTCCAGGTGGATTGGCTACATCAGAGGGTGTGGCCTAATATGCAAAGGAGTTCCTGCTACAAAAGAAGCCCTGAATACTTGTAACTGTTAAGGTTGCAGCAGAGGAGATTCTCGCAGCAGAATCGTGTGTCTTCTGCTGATGACAAAGTCCCTCAGCCTGATCTGGAATGGAAAAGGATTTGTTTTCCAGATAACTTACAATATTTCCGTCCCCTTCATTCAACTTGAATCCATAACTCATTATTGCATTGTAATTCAGATGGTTCTAATAGGAGCACTTTGAGACTTTCCTGGCCACAACTCCTACCCCTGGGTCATGGCCCAGTCATAGAGCAGCTGCATCTGGTTTGCACAAAGAAAGTCCAAGGTTCATTCTCTGCTTAACAGTATCAGTTTGTTAGTGATGTGATAGACCTCTGTCTGTGAACCTGGGGAGAATTAACAGTGTAGTGTAGTGGTGAAGAGTGTTAGACTAGTATCTGGGAGACCCACATTTGAGTCCACACTGGTGGAAGCTTGCTGGGTGACCTTGATCCAGTCACACTTTCTTAGACTAACTACCTCATTGGGTTGTTGTGAAGATAAAACAAAGGCGAAGGGAGAAAAGCAAGCCATTTTCAGTCCCCATTGGGGAGAAAAATGGGGTATAAATAAAGCAAATAAATATATAACTGACCTTGTGGCACCCATGGTATCAAATAGGTTGTAATCTAGTCTGATTGCATTGGATGCCTTATTCTATGTGACTGCACTGTGTTCTTTTTCTTCTGCAATCTGCATTGTTCACATTGGTTTCTAATTCTGTACTTCCTAGTATTATTGCATTATTCATAGGATGTTTTACGCTGTGTAACGACATTGTTTTCACTCTGTCCTCTGCCTTAAGTATCAGCAAAGAATATGAACTATAAAATAAAGCGAATAAATAAATGCATTAATTAATTGATACCTATGCATTCACAGGCTCACTTTCTATTAGCCGTCTTGTTCTCACACTGGTGAGGGAGGTAGGGAAATGTGTTAAGTCATCTTCCTAAGAAATAGCCACAGTTGAATGGTAGAGCACAGTCTTTGATATTCCAAGTCCAATTCTTGGCACCATTACCAAAGAGATCTCAGGTATCAGATGTTGGGAAAGATCTCTGCCTGAGAATTTGTAAAACCACTCTCTTTTAGACTGACTCCTCACTAGCCTTGTTCTGGTATCATTGCTCCTTTTCCTGTGGCACTTCTGTTGGATTTCGCATAAGCTGCCCCGGGATGGTGAGTTGCCTGCCTCTTTTCAAGTTCCCTCCGCAGCAGGCAGAAACCGGTTTTCAGAGGATCCCACCTGCCATGGAGGGAACTTGAAAAGAGGTGGGGCAACTCACCTTGTGCAAAATCCAGGAGAATTGCCGGTGGGAAAAGGAGCAACAAGACCGAAACAAGGCTAGTGGGGAATCAGCCCTAGAGTAAACTACACTGAACAATACTGCACTGAACAATTAATGGCATATTTCATTGTGAAGTGGTTTACTTCACAATAAACTGTGGCCATAGCAGCACAGAGCCCTCCAAGGTAACTTTGCTTCCTAGCAACGATAGGGAAGACTCATGCCAGTACGGTTGCCAGCAACCTGGAGGAAAACAAAGCCCCCTCCCTTGAAAAGCAATTTAATGGGGTGGTATTTAAAAGCCCCATGGTGCAGAGTGGTAAACTGCAGTACTGTAGTCTAAGCTCTGCTCACGACCTGAGTTTGATCCCGGCAGAAGCTGGGTTCAGATAGCCAGCTCAAGGTTGACTCAGCCTTCCATCCTTCTGAGGTTGGTAAAATGAGTCCCCAGCTTGCTGGGGGTAAAGTGTAGGTGACTGAGAAAGGCAATGGCAAACCACCCCTTTAAAAAGTCTGCTATGAAAACATTGTGACGTGATGTCACCCCAGGTCGGAAACGACCGGTGCTTGCACAGGGGACTACCTTTACGTTTTTATTTACTAGGTAATGGTATTTATCTCCATCCTTTGAAAGGGTTCAGTGGCCCACTTCCTCACGTTAAGCCTCTATTAAAGGGACATATTGGAGTCCAGTGGCACTTTTAAAGCCAACAAGATTTCCAGAGTATAAGTTTTTGAGAGTCAACATTCATTTTACCAAATGCAAGCAGGAATGGTGATCCCTGAGCCCTTATATCCCAGTCTGAAGGTGAGAGGATTGCTGCAAAGCAAGGAGTCATGATGCAGAGGTACAATGCAGAATACAGTCAGCTTGATTGGAGCGGAGGAGAAATGCACCGAATCCTGTTTGGGGAAATAGCATTTATCTAATCACATTGTACAGAAATGACAAAACAAGCATTTGCCTGCTAAAGGCTTGTTCTACTCTTTCAAAACACGGGCTGTCATAGCAAGCGTTCTTTAATGCTGACAAATGTAGGGACATGTTTTTCAGATCGTCTTAATAACTCAGGTTTGCAGGAAATGTCAAAAGAGACAGAAATAATTAGTCAGCAACTTGAATTCCGCAGCAAGGTGCTCCTCAGATTTTACTGTCAATGTATCGCTTGTACGTGAAATATTTATTGAAGGCTTTTCCTGCCACTGCACAAGATGTATCTTCCAGCTACGGTGACTCTGAACCCCCTTGCTTCCATGCCAGTTAGTATTTTTATAACACATTACGAGTTTGCTCCCATTCTTAATTCCTGAACATTATGTTGAAAAGCTGCGTCGTTTTTTCCAAATATCCTTAGGTATGAATATCATCTGCCAATTTGATTGTCTAAGCATCTCTGCTATTCTTTCCCTATGTTTTAATTTTCCAACTTTGAGATAATAATGCTTACTGAAGACATATCAAGTAATTATTTGCACTGTTTGCTAACTAGGCACACACCATATAGTCTGGATTTTATAATTTTTATTGATTTTAACTACAAAAAGAAGAAGCATAAGCAGAGATACATAAAAGGGGGGAAGGGCATATACAGGATGGGAAAAGCAGAAAAAAAAGAAAAGTACAAATATATCAGTTATAATTCTACCTCCGAATAAAATACCCAATTCGTTCCACCTGCAAGTATAGAGTTCTCCATGTATTTTTGCCATCTTTATCTTACATTATAAAACATTTTTACTGAACTATTACTTGCAATACAAGTCTAAACGATTCTTCTTCAACACAAGTATAAAAAGTCAGAGCAATCTCAACACGGAACTAGCTGATTTAACTTAGCCATGTTGAAAACACAGACTAGTTTGTTAGTTTAACAATATCCTCATTAACATAAACACATAAAATTCATATCTTTATCCTTAAGAAGCTAAAAAAAAATACAACATAATATTTGTCTATCTCAATATAAACAGTTTCTCCAGGGGAGCGTATTAAAAGCAAATCTGCCAGATTACAAAATAACTGTGTTGTCTGCCTTTTTAACAATTAAGCCAACTCTTATATCCCTATTGGTCTAGAAAAAACAACTTAATATAACCCAAAAATAAAAGTCACATACCTGTTCTTATTGAGAGTTCTATACACAACTACCCACAAAGAGAGACATTTCAAGAGACCCTTTTTGCTAAAAAGAAATCTATCTCCTGATTTATAACTAAAATGCACCTTCTCTCTCCTTAATACAGTCTGAGACCAATGTCTTTATCCTTAACAGGCTAGAAATAGAACATAATAATTTATCTATCTCATTATAGACAATTTCTTCAAACAAACATATTAGAAGGAGATCTACTAATTTACAAAATAATTATGATGTCTACCTTCTTAACAATTATAGACTAACTTGTAGGATTACCCATACTGATAGCAAACATAAAAAGCTAATATCATTATCTGTTAAAGACAAGTTTACCAATTTACCAAATAATTATGCTGTCTCCCTTCTTAAAAGCTAATATAGGTTAACTATTTTTACATAAAATTATTTTCAATTTTTTTAATCCTTTAGCTTTTATGTCCATATTATTCTAGACAAGACAACTTGTTATAGCCCCCAAAAAAGAAAAAAAATCTCACTTAGCCTTCTAATATCACATCAGATTTTCTTGCAAAGTCCATATCCAACTATCCACAGAGAGAGATCTAGTTCAGGAAGCTCTTCTTTCTGAAGGATTTCCACATCATGATTTTCTGGTTAAAATGCACCTTCTTACTCCTTAATGCAGTCATCCCTCTCGAAGAAAGTGGGAAAAATTCCACAGCCTTTGTTCCTCTCGACATAACTTCAGTCAATCTCCATTTCTGGTCTTCTTTTTTAACTACACCATAGGGTTCCATTTTGATTTTCTTTTGTTCGTTCCCCAATGAGTCGCTCTCGCATTTCAATTCCACAGATGTCACCGAGTTCTCTTTAGCACTCTGCTCATGTAGATTTGAGATTTTGCTAGCTTTCAGCACAAAAGCTCCCATTTGTTTCTTAACCAACTCTGTCAATAAACCAAGATCCTGCTTCAGAGAATTCAAACAGCTTAAAATATCTTTTTTGTGGAAGATTTAACTTTAATCTATTAATCCAAGTTGAAAAGTAGCTCAGAGTCCCAGATATTCCATCCTTCCCAATCTCCTCCAACTGGAATTTTAAGTGTTAGCGTATTAATTTCAATCAGACGACAAGGAGAAATTCCTCTAACAAGTATCTCATCTTGTTCAGACTGTATTGCAGCTGAATAATAGTCTCTTTAACAAATATTCAATTATAATCCGGGTCAATTTAAGTGTCCATAGTCAGGTTGATTCAAATTATTTCCAGTACTTAAAGATGTTATTTAGCTTTTCAAGGCCTCATTCACAGAGAAATTGGAGATATGGACCTCTTTTCCTTCCTTTGAACTGCCCGTTTATTGAAATGTAAAACGACCCATTAGCCATTGGCATTGAAAGTACACTTACTTGCTACGTAGAATTGTCATGCTTGAGGTAGAGAAGTGATAGATCAAAAGCTTATTGAAGAGAAGAGAAGCAAGCAATTGGGCATTCACCTCTTGCTGCTGTAATGGCGATCACGATGGGGGGAACTTCAGGGCATACAGAGAGAACAGGAACAGCTGCCGTTGCACCCCTGTCTTGCTGTAAAAGACCTTGCTGAAAGGAGACCCCTTCAGGGCCTCTTTGGGGTGTCACATCCATGGCACCCCTCCACCCGCCTGATTCAGAGGAGCCGCATGCAGGAGAACCCGTGGACCCTGCTGAGATCAAGGCGACGTAGCCCAGAAGTCCACACCATATATTCTGATGGGTTTACTCTGTGAAAGAACCCCATTGACATCTCAATTCAGGTAGCACCTAGTTTGAAGTTTTGTTATGAACAATGGGACAACATAAATCAGTGTATTATTTTCTTTAGGAAAATTTATAGGGCAGTATCTCTAGAGATTTGAGAGTATATCTAAAATGGTTTGTATTATTATACAGCGTTGAAAAAAGAGGGCCTTTGCAATTTCTTTGAATGAAGCTGAGCTTATACAAATGACTCAGCTGCCTAGGTTGAGCTGTGTCGTCTTATCCTGTCAGCAACAAAGAAGAGTTTATCATTTTTTTAAAAAGATTTTATTTTATTGAATCTAATCCAATACAAAGGAAGCATAGAGAAAATAAATAATAAAAATATAACTCTAACATTACAAGAATCCAATTTAAATCACTGGATGCATATAACAAACAGTTTACAAAAACAGTACATAATATGCTATTAAGAAATAAGAAATAGCCTACAATTCATTCTATTATCCAAAAAGGAAATATTCCCAAAGAATTCCAAAACCAGGGCCCAAAGCAAATCATAATCTGTAGCCAAATCAGTATCATTTTCAGTATCCATTGTCTTACCCATTACATATTGGTTCCTTAACTTATCATACCACATTTCAATTGTGGGCGTTTGTGTGGGTTTCCAATTTTTAGCAATCGTCATACAAGCTATTGCCAGCATTGTCAAGATTAAAGATTTAAGATCTTTACTCACCAATTTCTCAGGTCTGATATCAAATAAAAGAAGTTTGAAATCTACTGGAATGGTTAGATTGAATATAAACTTGATTTGCTCTACCACTTTAATCCAAAAATCTGACACTGTTGGACATTCCCGCCACATATGATATGGGGAGCCTTTAGTTTTACAGTTCCTCTAACAATCTGGACTTGAGTCCCTAGATATTTTGTTCATCATGAAAGGGTTTAAATACCAAAGTGAATACATTTTTAAAAATTGGAGCTGAACATCAACGCAAGAGTTTATCATATATCAAAGGAAGATGTAAATATGTGTGATGAAATAGTCATCTGATGATTTAAGATGAGTGGTCCCTGTTGGCACTGAATTTCAAATCTAGGTGATCATAACAAAACACAGATCCAGCTGCCCTGAAGCAATTCTAGGAGGCCTGCCTAAATTTTTAAAGAGATGTTCCATCAGACCTTTGATTGAGGACAGTGATGGTTGCCTAGCTGGCACCTTCATTCTCTGTTCCTCTGAGTCCCTCCTGCCACCAATATGACGGCCCACAGTCTGGAATAAGAATTAGTAGGGCACCATGGGGGGTTGTTAAATGTAGTAGTAATATATTTGGAGCACACTTTGTTCAATCTCTAACCCATCTTTGTTACTGCTGCTCCATTACAGCCATCTTGGTATATAGGGCTGCAAACCCTGTGCTGGTAGCCAATGGAAGCATAGGGGGTGGGGAGGTAGAGACATGTTAAAAGGTGTTGCTCCAGCACTGAGATGTCACTTCTGGCATGAGCCCATAAGTGATGTTATCACATCAGGGTGATGCTCTAGGATATCCTGAAACTCTATGGTAAAACCGGGTTCATGGCAGAAGTGACATTATAGTATCACAGCAACACCAGTTCTCCCTATTTTTTCTCTCTGCTGGGAACCAGGGCTGCTAGGAAGGAAGTCTTCTGCTGGAGCAGGACACCTGGTAGCCTTAATTGTATAGCAGTTAGAGTGTCAAATCAGGATCTAGAGAAACTAACTTCAGATTCCCCACCCTGTCGTGGAAGCTTGCTGGATGACCTTGGGCCGGTGACTCCGGCTCTGCCTGATCTACTTCACAGGATAGTTATGAGGACAAAATGGAGGAGCAGAGAACAATGTTGTCAGTCACTTTGAGTCCCTGTTGGGAAGAAAAGTGGAGTACAAATAAATGAACACAGCTCATAGAAAGATGAGTGACAGTGGTCACAGCCTCTGATTTTTGGATCTGTCTAAGAACCACAGAGAGGCATACATTTCCAAAAGCATCCTGATACTGAAGCAATTCTTCGAGGCCTGCCTAAATTTTTAAAGTTTGAGTGGGATTTCTTAAACAGCATCTTTAAGTGTCTTTGAGAACCATCTCAAAATATTTATTATCTCCAACATGTCAGAATATCAAGGAGAACTGTTTTAAAATGATGTACAGGTGGTATATGACTCCGAAGAAACTGGCAAAGATGAGTAAAAAGATGTCAGACAGATGTTGGAAATGTAAGCACCATGAAGATTCTTTTTTTCATATGTGGTGGACCTGTGAAAAAGCAAAAAACTTTTGGCGGATGACACAACAAGAAATTTCTAAAAATTTGGGTTATGACTTCAAGAAAGTGGCAGAGACTTTTCTGCTAGGATTACAAATAGAAAAATTTCCAAAAGAAGATAGGACTTTAATTTGGTATCTGCTCTCAGCTGCTAGGACATTGTATGACAAGAAAAAATACCAGAGAAATGGGACTGGATTGTGAAAGTTTTATCGTGGAGCGAGATGGATAAATTAACAAGAACTTTGAGAGACTATGATCTGGAAGTGTTTAAAAAGGAGTGGAAGAAATTTAAAAAATATATAGAGTTAGAATGGAACGTAAAAAGACATTGGACAATCTTTTAATATGAATGAGAAGAAAAAGACAGTGTGTTTTGATGGGTTTGGGATACCTTTATATTTGGATTTAAATATATAACTTCGGGGTAAGTCTAATAACGGAGGGAGGGGGGATTGAAAATATCATATGGGTTAGGCATAGAAAAGATATAACTAAACATCGTAACCGTAGGTTATTAATAAATTGTTAAAATACAACATTGGAGGGAGGGGGGATTGAAATGTCATACGGATTAATATTGAGATAATTAAGAAATAACTAAGTTGTATAACCATATGATATCAATAAATTGTTAAAACACAAAAATATTTATTATCTAAAACAAAAAATAGCCTTTGTTGTTGTTGTTGTTCAGTCGCACAGCCTTAAGATACCCCAATAGCATTGAAAAATAGCTAGTGCTGTCCTGTCCCAGTTTTGATGGGTAGAACTTAGTGAATAGGTAGACATCAGCACAATGAAATTGCACACTTATTTTTAAAATGCATTGTGAAAAGGGAACATGCATGACAACAACCAGCGTGAACAGAGTTTAAAATACATCTTAAAGGACACAATACACAGAAATGAAGCATGAAGCAGAACAGCAAAGACAATGGACACCTTCTGCTACTAGGGGCATTTCAGTAGTTCAAAAGGAGTCTGGTGGAGAGTCATGCAAAGGGGTAGCAGGAGAGATTTCAATCTTTAACAGGAGAGCTCATAAAAATATTCATGGAATAAGCAGAATGTTCATATTTTACGCTAGCTGATTGCCGTAAAGTCAGGATCGGTGTGTGTGATCAGATTATAGTTTGGTCATTTCCCCACACCTCATCAACTGCAATATTTTTTAAAAGAAAATATAAAACCAAACTTGCAGTGCAAATTAGTGCTGTTTTCTACAGGCGTCTGCTGAAATCGTCAGGGGGAAAGAAAACACCTAGATTGCTTTCCTTGGATAAAGTTTGTGTCAGCAAAGAACACATTACCTGATAAAATGACTTCAGGGAGGAAGAAATGTATGCATTGGTATATCTTTAAAGCTGTTTATGACACACTGAAATAAAGGAATATGCTACAGTGCTGTGTGTTTTAGTGCTGAATGAGTACTAGTCTGAGACAATGGATTTAAAATTTAGTTTTGGGATTTCAGTTAAAAGAGAGCTGAAAACTCTGACCTCAATAGGGAAAGCAAGAATATCTTTATAGGGAACAGACAGCCCCCACCCCCCAACCCCATAGATAGTAGGCTTAAACAGACCTAAGATCTCTTGGGAGAAGTTCTATTTAGCTCACTGGCAGTAATTGCAGCCCTGAGCTACTGACTCATCCCCTAGCTGTTCTTAATTATGCAGATTCCCCCCCTCCTTTGCTAAAGTACAGAAGAAAAATAAGAATTGCGAACATAGGGGATGCACTTTGTGGAACTGTTTCTCAGCACTGCATTGAAATGCAAGTCATAAATACATTCAGATCATTTACCAGTGACTCCATGGAGAGAAGCAACACAAAACAGGAAATGAGTACAAAACCTAATTTTCACCCCCATTATCCTGAAATTGTCCTTTGAAGCTCTCTCCATTTTACAGAGTAAATGCCTGCAGTATATGAGGAAATGATAGCAAAGCACAGAGAAATCCAGTGTGTTAGAGAAGCTAGAGTTGCTGCAGCTGGCAGTCTGCCGGGAGATGCTGGAGTTGCACCGGTAGGGCAACAAGGCTTCTGGCACAAAACTGGAAGTGATGTTGTGGCAGGGCGATGCTCTAGGATTCACTTCCGAGTTTTCAGGTTATATTTTAGAATGGTTGCATTTTAATTCTAACAAAGAGGTTTTGCGGAGACAAAAACATAAATGGGTTAGTGAGTATGAACATATTCCAATGCGACCCTTCAAACCCTGAAATAAAACGGGATTGCGACTATGCAACTCTGCCCATCTGTTTGTCTATAAAATCAATGGAGTTGAAGTAGCGTAAGGGCAGGATTGCAGGCCGAAGTCCCTCCATCGGGTCCTGAAGCTTCATTAGAAAACCCATGTGCCACATGATTTATCTTTAGCCATCCATCAGTTTCCAATTGCCTCAGAGTGGATGGCAGCAGGAGAGAAATGGCTCCTCAGAGCACTCTTCTTCTGGCAAAGTAATCAGCAGCTGCCTCCGGCACTTGCAACACACAATAGCCCTAAAGGTTCAACCTGTAAGAGGGGAAGGTACAAGTGATTAGATTTTAACCCTGGCTGGCATCTTGGATAAGCAGGCACAAGGGCTACATTTCGGTTTCATAGTACCTCCTTCGTAGCAGAGGAACAATCCAACCCACAAAGCCCAAGTGAAAAGAGGTCATGGGTTTCTAAAAACCTTCTCAAATTAACATCTGTGGTCATACACAAAATGCTTGAAACGCGGATGTTTTCACTATGGCTTACTTGTCTTTCTTTTCTTTGTCATCAAGTCACTTCAGGTTTATGGTGACCCCATGGGGTATTCAAGGCAAGAGATGTTCCGAGGTGAATTGCCGTTACCTGCCTCTGCATAGCAACCCTGAAATTCTTTGGTCGTCTTCCATCTAAATACAAACCAGTGCAGAGCTGATGAGATAGGCTAGCCTGGGCTATTGAGGTTGACTGGTAAAAGACGGGTAAAAAAAGGGTTACTTAAGACTGGTTAAAAAAAAAAAAAGGTCACTATCAGAAAATTTAGCTACCAAAGGGACATATGAACATATGAAGCTGCCTTATACTGAATCAGACCCTGGGTCCATCAAGGTCAGTATTGTCTTCTCAGACAGGCAGCGGCTCTCCAGGGTCTCAAGCTGAGGATTTTCACACCTACTTGCCTGGACCCTTTTTTGGAGATGCCAGGGATTGAACCTGCGACCTTCTGCTTCCCGAGCAGATGCTCTACCACTGAGCTACCGTCCCTCCTCCTATCAACACGAGAGGTTCTGCGGCTCCCTGGTGAGAAGGGACTTATTTACCTTCTCACCATACAACATGAAATACTTTGTCATCTGCCAACAATGCTCATCTCCTGTTGACATAGGACAAACAGTTTTCTCACTATCCATAAAATATAAATGAGAGAACACGGGGGTGACGTAAAATCATGGCATTTTCCAAAACGGATGGAAGAAAATTTCAATCTTCAAGAATATTCTGTTGCAGACACGAAGGACGGTCTTCTTCAATAGAACTTCAGATGGAGACTCAAATGATCAGCTGACAAATAAGAACCCATAGTGGAGCTGATAGTATTAACCAGGCGCACAACTAGGGCTGCCAACTTCTAGGTGAGGCCTGCTGTTCTCCTGGAATTACAACTGATCTCAAGATTATGTATATCAGTTCCCCCCAGGGAAAATGGGAGCTTCAGAAGGTGGACTCTGTGACCTCCAAGTCTTCTGCTGAGCTCCCTCCCCTGGCTTCACCCCAAATGTCCAGAAATTTCACAATGAAACACTATGCTCAATGGGACTGAAAAATTGGCTAACTTCCTAAGTATTCAATTGTAAAAACATACTGTATTTTTGGACCATAAGACGCACTCCCCCCCAAAAAAAAAAGTGTGGGGGGAAGTGTGTGCGTCTTATGGAGCGAAGGGACGATAGGACGTACCTTCCTCCAGGAGGGGGGCGATCCGCTGCCTCCGCCTCCGATCCCGGCGCTTCCCCCACGCCTGCCTGCCTGGCTCCAGCTCTGCTTCCAGCAAGCGCTGAGATCGCTCCACGCTGCCCCCACCGCAAACCCAGCGCTTCGCAAGCACCGGCTGCAGAGGGGGCAGCGTGCTTCCTTCGTGCCTGTCTGCCTGGCTCCAGCTCTGATGCTTAAAGCAAACACCGGGATCGGAGGGCGGAGGGAGCGATCCTGGTGCTTGCTGTAAGCGTCAGAGCTGGAGCCAGGCAGGCAGGCGCGGGGGAAGCACCAGGATCGGAGGCGGAGGCAGCGGATTGCCCCCCAGGAGTAAGGTGCGTCTTATGGACCAAAAAATACGGTAATTAAAGAATCTATGCTCTGGCCTCTGAAAGCTGTTGACTGTGTTTATCTATATCTAAATACATTTGAGTTTTGCACTGAATTATCCCAGGCCAGTCTTTTTAACATATTGTTCTCATTTCCACACACACACTGCTCTGTTTATAAATACCTTTCTGACTTTATGCTCAAATCCATGGACACTTATGCTACAATAAATATGTTAGCCTTTTAGGATCAGATCTGACATAAATGGGACTTTGTGGGGCCGGGCCATGCATGCTGTGAAATGTAATGCTATGTAGCGGAGTCCTAAACCTTATAAAGGATACAAACACAATTAAATATATTGTTTTTATTTAAAACAGAAACATGCTTAAAGCTCGTGCAATATTTTGTTTAAAATGGAAAGGTGAGGGAATAGTGGATTTGGCAATGCAATTTTTATAATAAAACATCAAGCGAAAGGACAAGGATCACAGCAGAAACTTAAAATATAAACTAAAAATATACAACACTCTGAGCTTAGGAAAACATGAAATAGCTGGACATTGCAAACTTCTCCCCCCTCCCCCAGGTTTACTCAGAGCAGCCGTGGTTTTTCAGTGTAATATTTTCCTTTGGCTATGGGTTTCCAGGTTAGAGCACTTACTCAGGCACCTGTTCTCAGGTCCATTCAGCAGAGACAAGCTGGCACAAAACATCATCTGTTTATTTGCAAGGAGACAACTCCAGCAAGCAACAGTTCCAGCTAGTATGCAAACACTGGAAAGTGAAACTACTTGCGTTCCACTCCACTCTGAAACACATTGCAGCACAGACAAAGTTGCAGAGAAAATATGGAATGGATTTTCCATTAAGGTCTCTGGGCCCAGATAGACCACTATGAGAATGTAATGATAGCCCTCAGAGTGAAATGACAGTCCCTGGGAGTAGCAGAAGCATTCTGGGTTTGGATTGAGGGCCCCCAGAGTGGAATCCATTCCCAGAACACTGCTGCTGCTCCCAGGGGCAGTGTTCTACTCTACATCCATCATTCCAGTCCCAAAGTACTGTTCTTCTATTGCTAGACTAGACTAAACTAAACTAAAAACATACACTTTCACAACAACACCATGTTTAATGGTTAGCAGAGGTATCAAACTCATTTGTTATGAGGGCCAGATCTGACATAAATGTAACTTTATGTAAATATAAAGCCAGGTACCAGAGATATAAACTTATAAAGGCCACAGGCAAACCCAATTTAAACTGTTTTCTATTGCTAGAAACTGTCCCAGAGTAGTCTGTTTGGGTACAGAGACCTTAATGGAAAATCCATTTTGCATTTTCTTTGCAACTTTGAAAGCCCACTAAAAGCTTCCTGCTAAGGCAAGAGGCAAAGACAAGGCTGAGGGAGCTTGAAACTTTGGCAGCCTCAAGCTTCAAAGGCTGAGGACAAGGAGGGAAGAGGGAGAAAAGAGCCATGGGATGGATTAAGCCATGGGCAGGCTGGTTCTGGCCCCTGTACTGTAAGTTTGACACTTCTGCTTGAAGATGATACAAGTCCCTTGTTTCTTCTCTTTGTAAGATTGTACCTTTGCTCTCTAGAATATGTATCAGAACGGCTGGAAGGCAATAAGGGAGTATATTAGTGGTTAGCAGAGGTGTAAAACTCATTTGTTATGAGTGTCAGATCTGTCATAAATGTAACTATAAAGCCCTATATGGCCAAGGACCTGCCTACCTGAGGGACCGTCTTTCCCCATATGAACCCCAGAGAGCACTGAGGTCAGCAGGGAAGGACCTGCTGACTATTCCCGGGCCGAAGGAAGCAAAACTGCAGAGTACCCGTACCCGGGCTTTCTCCGTCATAACTCCACACCTATGGAACCAGCTCCCGGAAGAAGTGCGGGCCGTGCGGGACTTTGACCGGTTCCGCAGGGCCTGCAAGACCATCCTCTTTGATGAAGCTTTCACCGACTAAAAAATTGAGAGACTGCTTAAATGATTCTTGTTATCTGCTGGAATAGCACCAAGATGTTAGTTTTATTGGAATGTCTTGGAATGATAGACTCTCCAGAGCTATCGAAGAAATCGCACCTAGGCGTCCTCTGCGCCCCCGTTTGAAGTTGACTCCCTGGTATAACCAGGGTTTGCGGCGACTAAAACGGGAACTCAGACGATTAGAGAGGCAATGGCGGTGTACTCGAGATGAAGCGACTCGAACATCTTATAGAGAGATTTTGAAGTCCTATGAGGTGGCAATCAAAACTGCAAAGAGAACATACTTTGCAGCTGAGATTGCGTCCGCAACGTCGCGCCCGGCACAATTATTTAGCATAATTCGGAATCTAACAACACTGCCTCAGGGCAGACTAAACTGTAAGGAATTGGAGATTGGCTGTGAGGCTTTTGCGAACTTTTTTGCGGACAAGATCGCGTCGCTCCGCCTTGACCTCCCTGCCACATTGGAGGCAGTTAGTGAAACCGAGGCTCCGGGCCTGTCTTCGGATTATGTTCTGGATGGTTTCAGCCCTCCCAGTTTGGAGGAAGTTGACAGGATTCTCTTATCTGCAAGCCCAACAACTTGTAAATTGGACCCGTGCCCCTCCTGGCTCATTAAATCTTGCCAGAGGGAGCTTAGATATCCTGTACGGGATATCATAAATAGATCCCTCGCGGAAGGGCAATTTCCAACACAGCTTAAAGAAGCGGTGGTCTGCCCCCTCTTAAAAAAACATCTCTAGATCCGGCCCAATTGGCTCACTATCGGCTGGTTTCGAATTTGCCCTATTTGGGCAAACTTATTGAGAGGGCAGTGGCGATGCAGTTACAGACCTTCCTGGATGACGCTTCCGTCCTTGATCCTCTTCAGTCCGGCTTTCACCCGGGCCATGGGACGGAGACGGTGCTGGTCGCCTTAGTAGATGACCTGCAACGGCATCTGGATCGGGGCGGCTCGGCGGTACTGATGTTGTTGGACCTATCGGCAGCGTTCGATACGGTCGACCATCAGTTACTTGCCCGCCGCCTCGCCGACGCGGGGATTCAGGGGTTGGCCTTGCAATGGCTTTCCTCTTTCCTTGAAGGTCGGGGACAGAGGGTCGCGATTGGGGATGAGCTGTCCCGGAGGCACTCGCTTGATTGCGGGGTGCCTCAGGGTGCGGTTCTTTCCCTGATGTTATTTAACATCTACATGCGTCCCCTCGCCCAGATTGCCCGAAGGTACGGGCTGGGTTGTCACCAGTATGCTGATGACACCCAGCTTTATCTGCTTATGGACGGCCAGCCGGTCTCCGCCCCACAAAATCTGGACCGGGCGCTACAGGCTGTGGCTGGGTGGCTCAAACAGAGCGGGCTGAGGCTAAACCCAGCGAAGACAGAGGTCCTTTGCTTGGGCCGTCGTGGCCCAGGGGGGGAAATACCCCTTCCGGTTTTTGACGGTGCGCCGCTGATGGCGGCGCACAGGGTCAAGAGCCTGGGGGTACTTCTGGAGCCTTCCTTAACTATGGAGGCCCAGATAGCAGCCACTGCCAAGTCCGCATTCTTCCATCTTAGGCGGGCTAGACAGCTGGCTCCCTTCCTGGAACGCGACGATCTAGCAACGGTGATCCATGCTACGGTCACCTCGAGGCTGGACTACTGCAATGCCCTCTACATGGGGCTGCCCCTGTGTCGAACCCGGAAATTGCAGCTGGTGCAGAACGCCGCCGCCCGGTTGTTATTGGGGCTCCCAAGGTGGGAGCACATTCAGCCGGGACTTCGGGCGCTGCACTGGCTGCCAATATCCTACCGAGTTCGATACAAGGTGCTGGTTATTACCTTTAAAGCCCTATATGGTCTAGGACCTGCCTACCTGAGGGACCGTCTCTCCCCGCATGTTCCCCAGAGAGCACTGAGATCGGGATCTCAAAATCTTTTGGTTGTCCCCGGGCCAAAGGAGGCCCGCTTGAAGATCACAAGAGACGGGGCCTTCTCTGTAATGGCTCCATTTTGGTGGAACCAGCTGCCGGAGGAGGTAAGGGCCCTGTGGGATCTCACCCAATTCCGCAGGGCCTGTAAGACAGTCCTCTTCCGGCTGGCCCACAACTAACGGCCCTGTATACCGACTACTGAATGCTGTATATTGTATACTGAATTTTTATCTGAAGCTGAATAGAGTGTAGCTCCACGACTGCTGGCTGTTTTAATGATGTATAGTTATAACAAATGTTTGATTTTAATTATATATTGTGAAATGTTAATTTAAAGTGTAATTTTATACTTTTATGTTAGTTTTATATATGTTGTAAGCAGCCCTGAGCCACTCGGTGGGAAGGGCGGGATATAAATCCCAGATAGATAGATAAATAAATAAATAAATAAATAAATAAATAAATAAATAAATAAATAAATAAATAAATAAATAAATAAATAAATAAAAATTGTTTTTAGAATTTTAATTAATTATTAGCTACTGTTTAATCATTGTATAATCTGTTGTATCGACTATGTTGTTAGCCGCCCTGAGCCTGCCTCGGCGGGGAGGGCGGGATATAAATAAAATGTATTATTATTATTATTATTATTATTATTATTATTATTATTATTATTATTAACTTTGCCTGGCTAGCCCATGTGTAAATATAAAGCCAAGTACCAGAGATATAAACTTTATAATGGCTGCAGACAAACCCAATTAACAATATAATTTTTTTTTTACTCAAGATAAAAAAACAAGCTTAAAACATTAACACTCTTACAGAATTTCCTTTATTTAACACTCTTGGATAACTGACACCTCTTGCTCTGAATCGTTGTATCAAAATCTGGAGTCAATGTCTACGCTGTAGAAACCTTGAGTATTTAGGTGTGTATCTGTAAGCTGAGATCTACAATGTCTCCTGGGTCCGCCCCCCAAAGTCCCCAGATATTTCCTGAATTGGACTTGGCAACCCTAGATGCAACAAAATCTCATTAAGTCTTTAAGGTGCCTCAAGAGCTGCTTATAGATATACATGGTCCCAGACATGGACAGAATTTGAGAAACAAAAGCCTTAAGCTGGGGTTCAAATTGTGGTAAAACTCGTTAATGCCAACTTCAGAAAGCTTGTCCTTCACTACAGTATCACAGTGCTCCTCCACCTACCTCCAATTTGTGGCACTCGTTCATTGGTAGGTGGGGAGCAGTGTGAATATGCTATTTTGTCAACTGTACTGACTCACTATGTATAATCCACCTTAAGCATGCCTCCCACTTTAGAGAAATTTTTCCTGTCAACCCCCACCCCAGACAAGTAATCCCAGGGGTCCTCTTTCCTCTCTGAAAATACACTTCCCGACTATACTAGATCAACAACTTTTTCCCCTGCAGCCCTGGAAACATTTGTGTGTGTGAAGCAGAATTTCTTCCCCGCTTAGAGAGATTCACCCCAGAACCTACACGTATAATATAAACTCTCCAAGAAACTGAAGCCACCACCCTCAACACTTGCTCAATCCACCACAAAAATCATGAACTCTCCACAGATTCCAATGAGCAGAACGTCTAAATCAGCCCTTTTCTCCCACCACCTCTGTGTGATTCATCTACACCAATCCACTTTCCTCTAAATCTCAAGTCTGCTCCCCCTGACCATTTCTTTCCTTGCATTTCAGTCCCAGTTAGAGACCTGACCTTCCACAAGGACATCCCACCCCCCCACCCCCCGCCATGGTGCTGAGGTTTGAGCATGGGGGCTAACAAATGGGAGACATGGGTTCATAAGCCCTACTCTGCCATGGAAGCGGTTGGGTGACTTTAGACCAGTCACTCTCAGTTTAACATACCCTGCATGGTTGTTGTAAGAGTAAAAACATGGATGGGGAGAAAGATACATGCAAATTGCTTTGGGTCCCCATTTGTGAAGATGAAGAAGAAGAAATTGGATTTATATCCCGCCCTCCACTCCAAAGAGTCTCAGAGCGGCTCACAATCTCCTTTCCTTTCCTCCCCCACAACAGACACCCTGTGAGGTGGATGAAGATATTGGATTTATATCCCGCCCTCCACTCCGAAGAGTCTCAGAGCGGCTCACAATCTCCTTTCCCTTCCTCCCCCACAACAGACACCCAGTGAGGTAGATGAAGATATTGGATTTATGTCCTGCCCTCCACTCTGAAGAGTCTCAGAGCGGCTCACAATCTCCTTTCCTTTCCTCCCCCACAACAGACACCCTGTGAGGTGGATGAAGATATTGGATTTATATCCCGCCCTCCACTCCGAAGAGTCTCAGAGCGGCTCACAATCCCCTTTCCCTTCCTCCCCCACAACAGACACCCTGTGAGGTAGATGAAGATATTGGATTTATATCCCGCCCTTCACTCCAAAGAGTCTCAGAGCGGCTCACAATCTCCTTTCCCTTCCTCCCCCACAACAGACACCCTGTGAGGTGGGTGGGGCTGGAGAAGGCTCTCACAGCAGCTGCCCTTTCAAGGACAACCTCTGCCAGAGCTATGGCTGACCCAAGGCCATGCTAGCAGGTGCAAGTGGAGGAGTGGGGAATGAAACCAGGTTCTCCCAGATAAGAGTCTGCACACTTAACCACTACACCAAACTGGCTCTCTGTGTGAAGAGAAGCAAGGTACAGATGCCTAGAAAATAAAAATGATGCAACTAGGTCCCAGCGGGGGTTCTTTCGCTTTCCCAGTCTCCTTCCCACCTCCAGTCAGCTGGCCAGCAGGGGGAAGCTCTGCCCCCTCAGCCACCATGTGACTTTCCACCTCCGGAGGCGTCAGTCTCTGATTAGAAAGGCTTCCTCTTGGGATGGGGTGTCTGTGTTACTTTGAAGAAGTTGGCAGGAACTCATGAGTAGAGATGCCAATCTCCCACTTCAGAGTTGCCAGAAACTGGGGGGGGGGGGGAGAGGAAATGTCTGCTGGGCACTTCATTATTCCCTATGTGGAAATCGATTCTCATAGGGTATAATGGGGAATTGATCTGGAGGTATCGGGGGCTCTGGGGGGAGCCGTATTTTGAGGTAGAGGCACCAAATTTTCAGTATAGCATCAAGTGCCTCTCTCCAAAGTACCCCCCAAGTTTCAAAATGATTGGACCAGGGGGTCCAATTCTATGAGCCTCAAAAGAAGATGCCCCTAGCCTTCATTATTTCCTATGGAAGAAAGGCATTTAAAAAGGTGTGTGGTCCCTTTAAATGTGATGGCCAGAACTCCCTTTGGAGTTCAATTATGCTTGTCGCACCCTTGCTCCTGGCTCCGCTCACAATGTCTCCTGGCTCCACCCCCAAAGTCCCCAGATATTTCCTGAATTGGACTTGGCAACCCTCGATGCAACAAAATCTCATTAAGTCTTTAAGGTGCCTCAAGACTCCTGTTTTATCTTAGCCTCCAGCTACAGCACTGCTCTTGCATGCCATCCCTCAAACACAAATGCCCAGCACTTTCCCTCACCTCAACAGCCATATTTCTCCTCCTCTCCCATGGCTTTCCAAATACAGTTCCCACCACACACCCCATTGTAGGAACTTCAACCCTTCCCTTCTGTGCCCCTTCCTCCAGTCCGTTATAACCCTCCTGTCATATACTCTGGCATTGCCATTCCTACACTTCCCCCAATGTTCATTTCCATCAGTAGCTCCCACCACTACCACCACCTTCACACATAGTGACTTTCTCCCTCCTTTCTTCTTCTTTCCCTCCTCCTTTCTCCTGAAGGGTCACTTCTCTGGTATCGTGGCAGAAGAGAAGAAGATGGCAGTGACAGTGGCAAAGGAAGTGGCTTTTGTTGCTGATGCAAAGGGGGAGACGCAATGAAGGGGAGGTGGCAACCCCTCCACCTCTGACAGGAGGAAGAGAGGGGGTGACAGCTGCACATGCACAGCCTGGCCCAACAGAGTGAGGGAGAGAGGGGGTGGACCCTCCAACCAGCAGACCTGACATGGTTATTTTTCACTGCTCTTGCTGCCACTGCCGTTAGCCTCCTCTTTCTAGCTTGCAAGCAGGACAACAGACCTGGATGGGCCAGTTCTAGTCTCTGTTTGACACCCCTGGGTTAGAGTATTTAGGATCCGGAAGACCTACAGTTACCGTAAACTCACTACTCACACAAGTCAGCCTGGCCTGGTTGTCGTGGTCACCATGCCTTATGTGGGTCATTGGTAGTGGCCACCATACCATTGAGACTGGCCTGGAAGCTGCAGTGACCACACTACCAGGTCGCTGGGCCTGGGTCAGACCTTGGTGCTACTTCACCAAACTTTTCCTGGAGAGAGGCTGCCTGGGAAAGGGAATAGGGTTGCCAAGTCCAATTCAAGAAATATCTGGGGACTTTGGGGGTGGAGCCAGGAGATTTTGGGGGTGGAGCGAGGAAGAAGGGTGTGACAAGCATAATTGAGCTCCAAGAGAGTTCTGGCCATCACATTTAAAGGGACAGCACACCTTTTTAAATGCCTTCCTTCCATAGGAAATAATGAAGGATTGGGGCACCTTCTTTTGGGGCTCATAGAATTGGACCCCCTAGTCCAATCGTTTTGAAACTTGGGGAGTACTTTGGGGAGAGGCACTAGATACTTTACTGAAAATTTGGTGCCTCTACCTCAAAAAAAAGCTTCCCCAAGCCCCCAAAATCTCCAGATCAATTCCCCATCATACCCTATGAGAATCGATTTCCACACAGGAAATAATGAAGTGCTCAGCGAACGTTTCCCTCCCCTTTCCCTCCCCCCCACCCCTTTTCTGGGGACTCCGAAGTGAGGGATTGGCCTCTCTACTCACGACTTGCTGCCAACTTCTTCACAGCAACACAGACACACCATCCCAAGAGGAAGCCTTTCAATCGGAGACGGTAGCCTCCGGAGGTGCAAAGGCACACGGTCCTCTGCGGGTGGGACTTCCCCCCACCGGCCAGCTGACTGGGGGCGGGAAGGAGTCTGGGAGAGTGGAAGAACCCCCGCTGGAACCTGGGTACTGGCAAGCCTAGAAAGGGAAGAAAGGAAAAGTGAAGACAGATAAGGGTAGGATGGTGAGTGAGTGGAAAAGGAGAGAAGGAAGCATGACAAGAGAGAGAGGCTGTAGAGTCTGCCAGGGAAGGGGGAAAATGTGGGTGAAAGGGATAGAGGGGAAACTGAGATCCTTCCTGCAAGTCTAACCTGTTCTTTGTGTAATTTAAAGTGCTATGATCCTGCAGAGAGTAACTCGAGGCTCTCTACAAAGGATCGTTCTGTAAGAGGATAGGGAAGTTTAACATAAGGAATTGTACATTTTAGGAATATTCTATGTTGGTTTTGTTCATCAAAAGGTGTTACAGTAAGGTCTTTGAAGTTCTGTTCATGGCATTTTCATATGGAAAAGGAAGGGGAGCAGTATTTTTGCAACTTAAAAACTTCTCATTATTTGATGTTGCAATCAGGTTTTGCAGAGTTACAAACTGAGCTTAACCACCAAAATCAGATTGGTTTAAAAATCTTTCCATAATTTGCTTTGGCAGCTGCTGCTATGTGATTGCATATCTCCTGGACCATAAACTTGCTGAATTTTGCATATTTTGAAAGTGTGGTTAAGACAAGAATAGGCTATTCTAACAACTAGCAGCAGTTTTCTTCCTTCCTGATTTATTTGTCCTTATATTTCCTTCTCTATTCTTAAGCCATCCTTTTTCACTTTTTGTCTTTTTTTCCATCAGTGTGCTTCATTTTTCAGTCTTCCAATGAAATGCTTAGCATCAGTTCTTAAGTTCCATTTGTAAATATCTTAAGTTGGCTTTATTACATTAATTGAATAATAGTGAAAGGCCAGATCAGGCTAATATCAATATTTGTTTGATTCAATAAAGAAATTACCAAAACCTGCCCTCCACCCACTAATCTCCAGGTATTTCCCAGTTCAGAGCTCACAGCACTATATCCATGGGCGTCATAGTGTCTGCCAATAAATTTTATGAAGCCCATTGGCCTCTTCAACAAAGGGTCTCTTCCCCATAGAAAATATCGAGTTCTGGTTTTCCCCAACATGATTGTAGCAAGCAGGGCTCTTTTTTTTAGCAGGGAAACACAGGAATGCAGTTCCATCTGGCTCGACATCAGAGGGTGTGGCCTAATATGCAAATGAGATCCAGCTGGGGTTTTTTTGCTGCCAAAAGCCCTGTGCAAAACAATGAACATATGAAGCTGCCTTATACTGAATCAGACCCTGGGTCCATCAAAGTCAGTATTGTCTCCTCAGACTGGCAGCGGCTCTCCAGGGTCTCCAGCTGAGGTTTTTCACACCTTTTTGCCTGAACCCGTTTTTGGAGATGCCGGGGATTGAACCTGGGACCTTCTGCTTACCAAGCAGATGCTCTACCACTGAGCCACCATCCCTCCCTATCGGTGTGCCACAAAAAATGAGGAAAGAAATCCTGGACTTTATCCAGTGAGGCTGTCGAGGTCTAACAATGGTGCTGTCAGGGGGTGTGGCCTAATATGCAAATGAGTTCCTGCTGGGCTTTTTCTGCATAAAAAGCCATTAGCAAGTGCTGCAGAAGAATGCAGGAGGCATCACCTTTGTGTCAGCAGGCAGCACCTTTTCCCAACCAGCTGCCTTCATCATAGAAAGATGATTGGATTGCAATCCAAACATTTTGTGATTGCCTCCCACAACTCATGGCAGTCATTCTGTGTCCACCATGGTAGGCATTTTGTGATGGTGCTTGTGACTTGACCTCAGCATTCCAACAGGACTGGGGATCCCTACACTGAAACTTTTAGTAGCTCAGATGATCAGTCACTCATCTGGAAACCATAATGGCCCCCAGGTAGCTCTACCAGAATAGTGACAGTATGATTGCTAACACCATGCTCAATTTTGTTTTGGATTCTGGAGAGTTTAAGTCAATTGAATGACTCTGGAGGTCCTCTGTAGACGTTGGAATGCAACTCATTACCAGAGATCCTTCAAAGCTTCAAAGGAGCCCACTTGGGAACTTCTTTTCAGCCAAAGTAAATCTCCTCAGAGTTTCCCGAGCATGTCTTGGACTATTCTCTGACTGAGAAAAGTAGGCAGTAGGCATTGATTTGCCTTTTCTACCCCGAACAGAGGCCCCAGGCTGCTCCCCTTGCGAGAAGCAGTTCAGCTCTCAATTTTCCAACCCCCGGAAGTCCTCCATGCTCAATTTTGTTGAATGACTCTGACGTGACCTACGTTTTCTGATATTCCTTCACTATCCATATTTGTGGATTGTTCCTTTTCGTGATGAGGATATTATGTGTTTCTACTTAAGCAACCACAAGATAACACTTTTTTTTTTTATGATTTTCAGTGCTAAGCCACCAGACTGTTTTTTTGGCACACTCATGGCTTCTGATGATGATCTGGGACATCTGTATGCCACCTATATATTTAGAAAGTCCTGTTAGACCTGGATAAAGTCCAGGATTTCTTTCCTCATTTTTTTGTGGCACACCGATATGGTTCATTTTATTATTAGTCTTTCCAATTCAGCCCGTTGCCTATATTCAACCAAATACTTTTTTATCTCTTTAACATTACTTAAGTATTTAGGACATCCGGCCCTGATATATCATGTGACTTCCTGCAGTTGAAGTTCTTTATGGGTACACACTGAGATCTTATAAAGACTACTGTCAAATGCTGGTGTGGAAGTATGTACAGCATCAACATAAAATTGACATTCTTATCTAGATAGTGGCATTTTTTTTTATCAAGCAGGGCTTTTTTTGAGCAGGATGGCTTAGCGTCAAGGGGTGTGGCTTAATATTCAAAGGAATTCCTGCTGGGCTTTTTCTTTAAAAAAACCCCCTGTGTGAAACAATGGTGATGTCATGGGGTGTGGCATAATATACAAATGAGTTCCTGCTGGGCCCTTTCTACATAAAAAGCCCTGTAAACAAGTAACTGTTATCACCAACTTTCCCCCTGGAACATGCTCAGTTACTGGGTTGACTCTTGTCACATTATTACTATCGTAGTGGTGTTTTATCAGTAAAGCAGTTTTAGACTCTGGGGCTCTTAGGGCTCCCACTTCATTATTAAGGTCATGCATTCTGGGAAGTTGATTCCCAGAATGCACTGGGGACAGGAAGGTGCATAATAAAGATAGAAAGTATCTAGGTGGAAGTCAGCCAAAACCACTTACATCTGGATTTGAAGAAGAAGAAGATATTGGATTTATATCCCGCCCTCCACTCCGAAGAGTCTCAGAGCGGCTCACAATCTCCTTTACCTTCCTCCCCCACAACAGACACCCTGTGAGGTGGGTGGGGCTGGAGAGGGCTCTCACAGCAGCTGCCCTTTCAAGGACAACCTCTGCCAGAGCTATGGCTGTCCCAAGGCCATGCCAGCAGGTGCAAGTGGAGGAGTGGGGAATCAAACCTGGTTCTCCCAGATAAGAGTCCGCACACTTAACCACTACACCAAACTGGCTCTCCAATTTGGGACCAATTTGGGCCCTCCCTGCTGAGTCAGGGTAGCACATCACCAAATGTTGCCCTGATGGCACTCCTGTGACTCATCCACATAGTTTCCTTTAACCAAGGCCCACAGAGGGCTTATGATTTGAGCGTAGTCTGAAGTTGGAATGGGCCCGAATCCCAGACTGAGGTTTGAGAAGGAGTCTTCCCCGAACATTCACAGT
This sequence comes from Heteronotia binoei, assembly GCF_032191835.1. Classification (NCBI taxonomy): domain Eukaryota; kingdom Metazoa; phylum Chordata; class Lepidosauria; order Squamata; family Gekkonidae; genus Heteronotia; species Heteronotia binoei. The sequence continues at coordinate 65,507 of NW_026800172.1, forward strand.
TTCAATTCAGTTTGGTTTGGGTGTTCGGTCCCACTCCACGCATACACACCACATCCAGGCAGTGTCAAGCACTGCCCTGGTGCATCATCCAGAAGCGACATTAGCACTATGCCTGATGTGCAACTTCCAGGTAATATGGGCATGTCAGGGGCAGCACCCAACGCACCCAGAGGCCAAAGCACTTGCATCGGTTCTGGATGATGCAGGCACACTGGGGACAGTGCCTGATGCTGCCCAGGAGTGATGTGCGTGTGTCACCAGAGGGACCCAGGTGCATGTGTCACCAGGAGGACCCATGTGTCACCAGGGTTCAATTCGGGCAGACTTTGCTTGGGGTTCCAGCAGGCAGTCTGGTTCGCGAACCCTCAGTCGAACCAGGATTTCTCAGTCTGTGCTCATCTCTAGTTTGAAGTATCAGTAAAAGGTCCACATGTCCAAATAATAGCCAGACTCTCCTTCTCTTATTCTGCTTCCATAAAAGTTAGGAATGCCATCCTCCAAGTGGAGGCAGGAGCTCTCCTGGAATTATGGCCGAGGACCTGTCTACCTTAGGGACCGCCTCTCTCCATATATCCCCCAGAGAGCACTGAGATCTAGCTCCCAAAATCTCTTAAAAATCCCTGGACCTAGGGAGGCCAAATTGAAAACAACCCAAGAGCAGGCCTTCTCAGTAACGGCTCCTCATTGGTGGAACCAATTACCAGTGGAGATTCGAGCCCTGCGGGACTATAATCAGTTCCGTAGGGCCTGCAAAACTATCCTTTTTCAAATGGCCTACAAGATTGAATCCTGAAATGATATCTAGCCATCTGATATACATCTGATGTCTTGTATTATAGCACCTTAAATTGTAATGGTTTTAATTAATTTATTTATTTATTGTATTTTAATGTATTTTGCCGTGTAATGTATTAACTGTAATAATGGCACTTTCCATATCTGTAAGTCGCCCTGAGCCTGCCTCGGCGGGGAGGGCGGGATATAAATAAAATTATTATTATTATTATTATTATTATTATTATTATTATTATTATTATTATTATTATTATTATTATTATTATTATCTGATGTCCAGACTACAGAAATTGGTTCCCGTGGAGGAAATGGCAGCTTTCATATGTACCCTGTATAGGATCATGTCCTTGCAGAGTACTCTCACCAGGCTCCAACCCCCAAGTCTCCGGAAATTTCCAGAGCTGAAATAGGCGACCCAAATAGCATGGAATTCCATCCAGTCTGAGCCATGCATTTGTTGGAGCCTACCACCTACAATTTGCATCAACACTAATCATTATAGGGTTACTGGCATCATAAAGCTACAAGACTGGAGCATTAGATATATCTTTTGTCTTTGTACAGGAAACTTCCTGATCTTGGCATGAGAATTTGAATGTATTGGATCTCAGGAGAAAAATTACTATTTATTAATCATTTAAGATGTTATGAAAGTTGAGTTCATCGTTTCCCTGAAAACATCTTCATTCTGTTACATTTGATGGTGCTTTCAGATTTTTCAGATGCCATTTATCCTCCTGGGTGTGGCTCTGTTCAGTTATTTTTCACAAGAACTCTTATCTTATTTTGACAGAAAATACATTTTCCTGAGTCCTCATTCCCCTGACTGGTTCCTCCCTGTCATGTTTTTAGACCGTATACCTAGGAATGACTGTATCCCATAGAGTTTCCCCATTCCACCATGTTTCTGAGATACCTACTGTATCTAAACTGACACTGAGCACCAAGCACTCCAGATCTTCCATCTTGACTTGGAGACTTCTAGAATTGGCATATAGATGTATTTCGCTTTCAAATAATCCTCACCTTCCTTGAACCATTATTTGCTCACATGGCCCTCAGTCACCATCCTACCATCACTCCCAAGTTCTATTACACTCCTACTAATATCACCTTGAGTGTTTACACAATCTTCCCTTTGGACCAACTTGTCTCTAACCGGAGGTTCCCCAGCTCTTGTCAACTTTTCTCCAGGGATTAGTTTAAAAGCTACTCTGCCACCTTTTTTATATTAATCATTAGCAGCCTGGTTTTCTTTTGGCTCAAGTGAAGCTTGTCTCTTTTGTAAAGGTTTGGCTTGTCCCAGAAAGTTCCCCAGTGCCTAACAAATCTAAACACTTCCTCCCAGCACCACTTCCCTTTCATGCATTGAGACCGCTTATCTGTGTCTGTCTATCAGGGGTAGGGAACATTGGCTCTCCAGATGTTTTTTGCCTACAACTCCCATCAGCTCCAGCCAGCATGGCCAATGGCTGAGGCTGATGGGAGTTGTAGGCAAAAAACATCTGGAGAGCCAACATTTCCTACCCCTGGAGCTGGCCCTGCCCATGGAACCAGCAACACTTCTAAAAAATACTACCTTTAAGGCAACCATGTTTCTCAATGTCTATTGGGGCCAACATTCTCCATGATAGCTGATTCCTCCCCAGCACTATGAATCTGTCTAGTTAGCATGTGATGTCTGCAGCCTTTGCACCATGTAGGCAAGTCAACATGCCTGTCACAGACCCCACTCTCTATGTTCTGTCATGCACTGCTGAAGTGGTATATGTTAAGATGTCATCCATGCAGGCAATGACTCTTTTTACATTTCCAACAAGCTCTATTATCTTCTGGTCAACACATTACAATAAAATCTATTTTTACAATCCAACGATGATCTTCCTCTGAAAAACTTCAGAAGCATTTGTGATTCCAAATGTAGAAAACAGAATCTCTGAAAGAAACCGATAAACATCTGGCACTCTAGCCTGCCAAAGGGATTTGCTAGAAGCTGCCGGACATCCAGTTTGGATAATTCTTTGGCTCTTGTCATTTTGCAGAGAAGGTCCTTTTGTAGAGGAAGTGCACATTTCATTGTCTCCATCTCCATTTCCCCATTGTGGAGCAAGAAGATAGGAATTTGGGTCTCTGTAGGGTATTTAGACATAGGGCGTTTTCGCACTTACCTTAAGCCGGAGCGACGTCCCTCTTCACCGCGCAGCGTCTGCACGGTTTTCGCACTAATTGCTCCGGAGCACCTGGAAGAGCCGCAAAGTCCCGCAGCTTTTGCGTTGCAAATGTAAACCGCCAAAACCCAGTTTATATTTGCGACGCAAAAGCCGCGGGACTTTGCGGCTCTTCCAGGTGCTCCGGAGCAATTAGTGCGAAAACCGTGCAGACGCTGCGCGGTGAAGAGGGACGTCGCTCCGGCTTAAGGTAAGTGCGAAAACGCCCATAGTTTATAATCTTAATGTCCACAGGCAAGGTTGCCAACTCGAAGTTAGAAAATTCCTGGAGATTTTGGGAAGGTTAGGTTTGGGGAGGGAAGCACCTCATTGGGGTATAATGCCATAGAGTCCATTCTCCAAACCCACAATTTTATCCAGGGGAACTGATGTTCACTGTCTGGAAATCAGTTGTAATTTCAGGAGATCTCCAGGTCCCACCTGGAGGCTGGTAACCCTACCGTAGGGACACCATTTGTTAGATGAATGTCCCCAAATAGTTTTCCTTATTGTTTTCATTAATCTAATTTTCACAGTTACCCTATGACTGAGAAAACTATCTCTCTCTCCTTTTTTTTTTAACTCTTTATTATACATATAATAAATCCTAAATGTTTCTCTTTGCACGTTGCTTTGAATATTTCCTGCACTGGGTTCCTTTAATGGGCAAATCCTCTGAACATTGAGGATCTTACCATATCTTGTGCAGGCAGGCAGAAACGGTGTGCCTTTTTGCTGCAGTGTGCCTGGCTTTGTGGAACATGAAGCCGTCTACTAGCTACCTTGTCCCTGATGGACTCTTATCTAAAATTCCAAGCACCAGTTTTTCCTCTTTTCTGTTGGTAGACTTGCAGCCAAATTGTACAGGCCTCTCACAAATGTCTTTTCACTTTAATAAAAGAGCTCATCCCATACATCATTCTTTTGGGAATCAAATGACTGCTGGTTTGGCCAGGATCTTCTCATGGTCCTGTTGATGCCCCCCTCTAGTAAAGGCTGTGGATTTATAAATATTGTATAATTTTCTTGCACTGTTTTGTCTCCTTCTGGAGTTTACTTGACCAGGCAAATGGAAGCAGATCTTTTTTTCCATTATGTAATACCAAAGTCTTATGCAGAAAATGGTGCCATTTTGCTTCAGCTCTCCAAGGATCTGTGGGTTTACAGCTTTACTGAACTATTTTACAGCATGCCATGGAAAGCTTTAAGGACATCCGTCAACATAGAGGTCATAGTTGTAAAGAATATGAAATATAAAATAACAAGTTAACACCCAACACTGGAGAGCCAGTTTGGTGTAGTGGTTAAGGGTGCAGACTCTTATCTGGGAGAACCGGGTTTGATTCCCCACTCCTCCACTTGCACCTGCTAGCATGGCCTTGGGTCAGTCATAGCTCTGGCAGAGGTTGTCCTTGAAAGGGCAGCTGCTGTGAGAGCCCTCTCCAGCCCCATGCACCTCACAGGGTGTCTGTTGTGGGGGAGGAAGGTAAAGAAGATTGTGAGCCGCTCTGAGACTCTTCGGAGTGAAGGTCGGGATATAAATCCAATATCTTCTTCTTCTTCTTCAATTCAGCCCTAGGCACTCCTAGTGATAGTGCCACCTAGTGGCTAAAACTCAGAATGACATTTCTCACGATCCCACGAGATGTGTTGCACTGAATCCTTTGCCAGCTGTTACATCTGGGAGTATCCAGCGCCATGTATTGGGAGCATACCCCCAAAAATAATGACTGAAAAGGGCTACAGAGAGAATGATACATGAAGTCACCTAGTGAGCCTGACAGGAGAACTGGAATCTGAACCCCAACCCATAAGGACTAAACCAGGCATGAACCGTATGCACTTCACCAGGCCAACACTCTCTCTGTATTCCTGCCCTCAAGGGGTTCATTAGTCTGCCAGGTCTCCTGTGTTACTCCCACTGAAATCACTGGGGACTGAATGCTTCTCCTTGGTGGGTATATGTTTGATACAATGCTGTGCTGCTGTATTGCTGGCATGCATTTGCAAAATGGCAAGGTGGGCAGAGCAAACAAAGACAGCGCAGTCATTGCAGACAGGAAACTGACAAGGGGGGAAAGCTAATATCAAGCTATTTCTAAGGGAAAAGATCCTTGGAAAACAGGTCTGAGAAAAATTGGAAAAGCGCAAGATTGCTAACAAAACAGTGTGGAAATGATGAAGGGGGGGGGGAGAAGCAAAGGGTCATGAAACTGGCACGTTAAAGCTGCCTGGAAGATGCTACAGGATTTGATGAGAGGAGAAACCTCAGCAGGGCAGTATATTGCCATAGAATCCACCCTCTAGTTAAGGTTGCCAACCTCCAGATGATGCCTAGAGATCTCCTGGGATTGTGACTGATCTCCAGGTGACAGAGATCAGTTCAGCTGGGGGAAGTGGCCACTGCAGAAGGTGGACTCTATGCCATTATACCTCACTGAAGTCCCTGCCCTCCAAAAACCCTGCCCTCCTCAAGCTCCACCCTCCACATCTCCAGGTATTTCCCAACCTGTAGTTCCCTACCCTACCTCCAAAGCAGTCATTTCCCCCAGGGGGAGGGGGAGGAGGTGGAGGACTTGGATTTATATCCCACCCTTCACTCTGAATCTCAGAGTCTTACAGTGGTCTACAATATCCTTTACCTCCCCCCGCCCCCACAACAGACACCGTGTGAGATAGGTGGGGCTGAGAGAGCTCTCACAGAAGCTGCCCTTTCAAGGACAGCTGTGCGAGAGCTATGGCTAACCCAAGGCTATTCCAGCAGCTACAAGTGGAGGACTGAGGAATCAAACCCGGTTTTCCAGAAAAGAGTCTGCACACTTAACCACTACATCAAGCTGGCTCTCTATGAACTGATCCGTCATCTGGGAATCAGTCATAATTCTGGGAGATCTCCAGACACCACCTGAAAGCTGGCAACCCTATGTGGGCTTGCCAGGTGCTTGAGAATTGCCCTCATATATTTTCTGGCTGAGCACTCGTGGTTTGCCATAGGAGTCTAGTGGGCCACACTTCACTTGGTGAGTCACAAACTGTATAAGGCCACACAATCTTTCCGGTTTTCATTTGTCCACACAGCTTGGATACATCAGTTGGTAAGATTAAAAAAAAAAAAACCTGAATAATTTACATTCAAAGCACACCAGGAACAATTGGTTTATTTAACTGTCTTCTTGTAAAGCAAGCGATTGAGAGAACACTTTCCGTTCCTCACTTACAGTGAAGAAGTATGGTGAGCTAAACAAATTCGGCACTAACAGCTTCCATTAATGGAGCATGAATCTGCTTAAACTAGCCATAAATATTTGCGGGCAGCCTGAATAAAAATAATTCCGAGCAAATAATTACAGCAGAGATTAAGGAGTTGACATATTGCTGCTTGGCAGTTGCGCAGCTGGGCTCCTAGCTCAGAGCATTACAATAGCTCGATAACTTGTGGTGGGGATGAGGTATTTATTCTGCTGACCTGTGAGCTCAATTCTCCTTTGGGTTCTTTCTGTCAGAGCTGAATATCGCACTGTTTTAGTGTACCTCTTTGCTTCTTTGATTAAATAACACCAAGGGGGAGAAAGAAAACACTGGCAGTTCATTGAACAGGAGCATTCAACGGTGTGGCGATTTTAGCTGCATCTATATCCAAAATTGAAACGTACAGCAATCGATAACATTTGGCATACAGATTGTTTAAGAGGGTCGCTGTTTTGGTCTACTGTAGAACAGCTTGCTTCAAGACCAGTAGCACCTTACAGGCCAACAAGAGTATAGAGCTGAAATCACACATACTCAATAGTGCACTTTTAATCCACCTTCAATGCACTTTCCAAGTAGATGTTGCCAGTTCACACAGTAAAATCTGGTTGGAAAGGACACTGAAAGCGGATTGAAAGTGCATTATTGAGCATGTATGATTGCAGCCTAAGCTTTCAGGAGCATTGGGAGCACTGACTCTCAAAAGCTTATACCTCTAAAAACTTGTTGGTTTCTAAGAACATAAGAGAAGCCATGTTGGATCAGGCCAATGGCCCATCCAGTCCAACACTCTGTGTCACATAAGAACATAAGAGAAGCCCTGTTGGATCATGCCAATGGCCCATCCAGTCCAACCCTCTGTGTCACATAAGAGAAGCCCTGTTGGATCATGCCAATGGCCCATCCAGTCCAATGCTCTGTGTCATATAAGAACATAAGAGAAGCCATGTTGGATCAGGCCAATGGCCCATCCAGTCCAACACTCTGTGTCACATAAGAACATAAGAGAAGCCATGTTGGATCAGGCCAATGGCCCATCCAGTCCAACCCTCTGTGTCACATAAGAGAAGCCCTGTTGGATCATGCCAATGGCCCATCCAGTCCAACGCTCTGTGTCATATAAGAACATAAGAGAAGCCATGTTGGATCAGGCCAATGGCCCATCCAGTCCAACACTCTGTGTCACATAAGAACATAAGAGAAGCCATGTTGGATCAGGCCAATGGCCCATCCAGTCCAACACTCTGTGTCATATAAGAACATAAGAGAAGCCATGTTGGATCAGGCCAATGGCCCATCCAGTCCAACACTCTGTGTCACAGTGGCCAAAAAAAAGGAGGTTCACAAGTGGGGCTAGAAGCCCTTCCACTTTGCGGCCCCCCCCCTCCAAGCACCAAGAATACAGAGTATCACTGCCCCAGACAGTTCCAATAATATGCTGTGGCTAATAGCCACTGATGGACCTCTGCTCCATATTTTTATCCAAACCCCTCTTGAAGCTGGCTATGCTTGTAGCCGCTGTGGCATGAGTTCCACATGTTAATCACCCTTTGGGTGAAATAAGTTGCTACTGGACTTAAACCTGAAACTCAGTTTGCACAGATTGCATCCATCAGCTTTTCTTCTTAGTTTCTTGCTGTCTGTAACCAGCATCCCAGGAGGCTTTTGTCTGTACAGGCCCCACTGTTTTTAACCTAGCCAATGTGACAGTTGAAAATTGCCCTCTTCCTTTTACCAACTGGTACCAAACAAGCCATATTTCTCTGAGCCTGGGATTTGTGTTATTTCCTCCACACCCACAGAAAGAGGGTTCCCCCCCCACCTTTGTAAAATAATATGCAGAGATAAGAACTGAAAATGATACATAAGTGAGGGGCATGAAAGTTTAATGAGATATGATTAGGGACTTGGGTGAAGGAAGCAGGAGAAGGCGGCATTTGGAACAACGTATTTCATTTCAGGGGTGCTAAGTTAAGGCAGAAAGCTAAATGTTTGTTTCTTTTATGATGCTTCGGAGGCAAACTATATGTGATAAGAGAGACAGTACTGGTTTTCCTTTGCTGTAATGACTACATTTGAACAGATGTGCCTGTCTGTGGCTGGATACAGACGGCCAGTTGAAGCCGCCTCAGGAATGCCCTGTGTCCAGACCAAAAAGGTGCATTCAAACGCACACATCTGGGTCCTTACAACGTCCTGACCCATCCTCCTGCCACTTCAAAAAGCTACCACTAATAAAGCGGTAGCAGTTCCCCAAGACTTCCCTGCTGCCTTTCCTGGCCATCTGAATGGCTGGGGAGCGCCTGGGAAGCATCTGTCATGCGCACAAGTGCTCTAACCACTCCTCCCCAGTGTACACTGCCCATCCCTCTCCTGACAGTGAGGTGCACACCATCTGACTGCCCCCGGGGTGCTTTCTTCTCTGCTGGCTTACTTCTGGGATGGGAACAGGCCTGTAGCCACGAGGGGGCCCAGCCCCTCTATTAACCCCCCCTTCCCCTGTAGGGCCCCTCCGCTGGGCTCCCAGGGCTGCTTCTGCTCAGCGGGGGTCCTCACAAGCAGACCTCAGTGCAAACGGGGCCATCTGGCACCCCTGGCCTTTACCACGTCGTGGGAAAGCCCAGCGGGGTTGGAATTTGCACTAAGGGCTTCTCAAGAGGAGCCCTCCATGCAAACAGGATCATCTGGCCCTGTGGCCCCCCCCCCACCAAATTTCTTACCTTGGGGACCCCTCCACCCAAAATTTTCTGGCTACAGGCCTGGCTGGGAGGCTGCCATCCCAAGTAGGGTTGCCAATCCCCAGGTGGGGGCAGGGGATCCCCCGGTTTGGAGTCCCTCCCCCTGGTTCAGGGTCGTCAGAAAGCGGTGGGGGGGGGAGGGAAATTTCTGCTGGAAACTGTTATTCCCTATGGAGATTTATTCCCATAGAAAATAATGGGAGAATTGATCTGTGGGTATCTGGGGCTCTGGGGGGGCTGTTTTTTGAGGTAGAGGCACCAAATTTTCAGTACAGTATCTAGTGCCTCTCCCCAAAATGAAACGATTGGACCAGGGGGTCCAATTCTATGAGCCCCAAAAGAAGGTGCCCCTATCCATTATTTCCTATGGAAGGAAAGCATTGAAAAGTGTGCCGTCCCTTTAAATGTGATGGCCAGAACTCCCTTTGGAGTTCAATTATGCTTATCACAGCCTTGATCTTGGCTCCACCCCTAATGTCTCCTGGCTCCACCCCCAAAGTCCCCAGATATTTCTTAAATTGGACTTGGCAACCCTAATCCCAAGCTACCCATCTGTATCCAGACTGTGAGTAGCATTCTCTTCTAGGAAGCCATTTTCAGATTGCAACGTAGTGTGAGGTTGGAAGGCTTCCCCCCCACCCTTCATCTTGCAATGCAGCCCTGAACAGAATCAGGATCTTGCACAGGTGTAACCGAGCTCTAAGCAAACTGTATGCAGGTCAAAGCCACAAGCCCCTTCAGCGAAACAGACACCCCAAATGATTATTGACCTGTGTTGATTACACTGGCACTAGAGGTGTGATGAGTTAGCAAAAATGCATTTCTATGAATGCACTCGTTTGCTTAGACAGGGGGAAACGAACTTCAACATGACTCCCAATATCCCTTTTGCCTTCACAACCCCAACTTTATAGGATAAGTTGTGCTATGAGAACATGACCGCCCCCCACCCCCCCAAGGTTCCCTAGTGAGCTTTAGTGGCAGAGATGGGATTCAAATCTAGCTCTTCAAGGTCCTAGTCCAACACACTAATCACTACACCACACTGGCGCTCTCTTAAAGTATTTTATATTTTGCAACTTAATCTTGAATATATCAAGGCTGTTTACACCTTCCTTAGGATCTTGCCCCCCTCAATATTTGCCCACCCACTGAAGTCTGAAAAGTGCCTTTGTTTCTTTTACTAACCTTAGACTGAGCCACTGGTTAACTGTCTGATCACCCAGCTGCCACAAGAATGCTTGTTTTTACTTGTGACATCACAGTTGGCTTACTTAACCTCTTGGGAAATACATGTGATTATAGAGTGCTCAGAAAGAGGCACTCCCAATGTCAGGACACAGAAGAAAACAGCTACCTAGGATGAAGAATGAGCAAATATTAGTAAAACTGCAATGAAATATGTACGTGCCACCACACTGTCATTCCTGCATAGGTTCACGAGTATTACATAATTTCACCAGCCGCTTGGTTAACCAAAATTCTTGGTATGTAATGTTCTGGGAAAGATGCCAATTTGTTTTCTTCATTACATCATTAATATAAGAAGATCCTCGTTAAGCTAGTTAAAGGCATCACAGGTCATATGAAAGCAAGTGGATTTCCTGTTTCCTGTTGCTAATTGGTAGTTGAAAAGCTTGAATTATTTAGCAGCAGAATAAAAAAAAAAAAGATGTTCAGGCTGTTTCATCTAAGTAAACAAACCATCTGTGGCACATTAGGCTGCTGGGATTGGGAATGAATGAGGATTGGGCCAAATTTACAAAATGGAACATCTGAAGCTGCCTTATACTGAATCAGACCCTGGGTCCATCAAAGTCAGTATTGTCTTCTCAGACTGGCAGCGGCTCTCCAGGGTCTCAAGCTGAGGATTTTCACACCTACTTGCCTGGACCCTTTTTGGAGATGCCAGGGATTGAACCTGGGACCTTCTGCTTCCCAAGCAGATGCTCTACCACTGAGCCACCGTCCTTCCCCAATGGTTCCAAAAGGAAAACACAGAACAGGGAAGAACTCAGAGATGAGAAAGTTACATATCAATCTTTGGTCCTTTTTCTTCTAGGAGACAGACATCAGCCCTCTATCAGCATAATGCCAGTGTGGTACAGCGGCCAAACTAGGAGATGAAAACCTGGGATTAAAATCCTACTTCTGTTGTTTAGTTTACTGATTTTACTAATCTTATGCCGAACGTTATCTCACAGCCTAGCATACCTCATTGGGTTATCATGAGGATAAAGCAGAGGAAAAGAGAACTATGTATGTCGCTCTGAGTTCCTTAAAATTAAAATGCAATTGATAATGTTGAAAATAATCCAGGTAACGTGATTGTTATGATGCATGGTTTATGCTATTTGATGTATCTTAGTTCATTAATTTTACAGTTCTGCAAGGTGTATAGGGCAAAAATGTTCCACCAGGCATTTGGCTGAGGACAATGACAGTTCCATATTGGCATTCCTGTTTCCCATCCCTCCCCCCAGCCTGTTCCCCCATGAGATATTGGTGCTGTTAGGATATTAGCACCATCTGTTGTCAATGCTGACAAGCAATGAATCAAAAGATTACGCTTTTATTGTCTTGTTTAAAACCTATTTTCTTCATTGATATTTTATATGACTGTGTTGTATACCACCCTGATCCTGGTCCCACTGGGGAGGGCAGTTGATAAATGTAGTAGGTCAACAAATTAAATAAATAATTTGCATGTGCTGAACATACTTCATGCACTGAACAGCTACGCATGAAGCTGCCTCATACAGAGTCAGACCACTGAGGTCAGTATTGAAATACTTTGACTGGTAGTGACTCTCCAGGGTCTCAGGTAAAGATCTTTTGCCTCTCTTACTACCTGACCCTTTTAACTAGAGATGATGGGGACTGAACCTGGGATCTTCTGTATGCAAACCAGATGCTTCTTCCACTAAGCCACGGCCCTTCCCCATTATTACCAGCAATGTTACTGCTTCTTAGCATGCACGACCACCCTGTCTCCATTCTCAAATACTGGCTACCAGCATTTATCACTACAACTCAGACTGTTGTAACTGCTCTTCATCCTGGCCTATGTTAAAGGAGCACCTATCCTTTTTTTCTGAACTGTGACAGCATACCTAAACACTTCCTGTACCGGGAGGATGCTAAGTAGTTGACCTGCAGCAGGTCCCTTAATGGCTGGAGTGCTCTAAAGTCTGTTAATCCAGCCACTGATGAAAATCTCTTATCCACATATTACTAAAGCAACTGTACATTTTTGAAAAGAAAAGCCTTAAGTGACAAGCGTTAAGCTCAAGGAAGCAAGTGACTCAAAATGCATTAGTTATAGTTTGGATTCCATCTAAAAATAATGTTTATATAGCTTGCCTTCAGAATCTGCAGTGGCAAGTGCTTTCTAGTTCCGTGTGCAGCTGAGTTAAAATAGTGCACGCTCAAATGAAAAGTTAGCAGGCTTCATTTCCTGAAAATGGATGTGCAGTGCCAACCTTAGATGTAACTGTCAGTATAGAATCCTTGAACTGTCTGACCCAATTAAAATGCTTCCTTATGCAATCTAGCCACCTTTCAGATTTATCAATAACCATTGCCCTAAATTGCATTAGATAGCTCTCTATGGAGTCCCAAGTCATTTTGGTTGCCAGATTGACCTTTTATCATCTTTGGCTAGACAGGCGACTGGTCCCCTATTTCAGTTCCCAGGACTTAGCTACAGTGATCCATGCAATGGTCACTTCCAGGTTGGAGGACTGTAACTCATTCAACATAGGGCTACCCTTGGGCCTGATCTGAAAACTGTAGCTAGTGCAGAATGAGGTGGTGCACCTGCTGACAGGAATGCCTTTACAGGTATGCATTCAGCCAGTGCTGTGCCAGATGCACTGGCTGCCGATCAAATACTGGATCCGGTTCAAGGTCTTAGTCTTGACTTTTAAAGCCCTATCATACCTGTGAGACTGTCTCTCCCGAAATGAGCCCTGGAGGGCTTTGCACTCTTCCAACCAGCACGTCCTGGTGATCCACAACCTGAGGGACTTAACCTCAACTAGGGCAAGGGCTTTTTTCAGACCTGGCGGGTTTCTTCACCCAACCTGGTGGAACATGCTCCCACCTGAGATCAGGGTCCTGTGGGACTTACTACAGTTAAGAACATAAGAATATAAGAGAAGCCATGTTGGATCAGGCCAATGGCCCATCTAGTCCAACACTCTCTGTCACAGAAGAACATAAGAGAAGCCATGTTGGATCAGGCCAATGGCCCATCCAGTCCAACACTCTGTGTCACAGAAGAACATAAGAGAAGCCATGTTGGATCAGGCCAATGGCCCATCCAGTCCAACACTCTGTGTCACATAAGAACATAAGAGAAGCCATGTTGGATCGGGCCAATGGCCCATCCAGTCCAACACTCTGTGTCACAGAAGAACATAAGAGAAGCCATGCTGGATCAGGCCAATGGCCCATCCAGTCCAACACTCTGTGTCACAGAAGAACATAAGAGAAGCCATGTTGGATCAGGCCAATGACCCATCCAGTCCAACACTCTCTGTCACAGAAGAACATAAGAGAAGCCATGTTGGATCAGGCCAATGACCCATCCAGTCCAACACTCTGTATCACACAGTGGCCAAAAAAACCCACAAATATACACACTGTGGCTAATAGCCACTGATGCACTTCTGCTCCATATTTTTATCTAACCCCCTCTTGAAGCTGGCTGTGCTTGTAGCTGCCACCACCTCCTGTGTGCAGTGAGTTCTGCAGGGCCTGTAAAATGGAGCTCTTCCACCAGGCCATTGGCTGAAATGGCAGATATTGAATCACTCAATTATTCTGGCCTCCCCCGTCTAAAGGCCCTCTCCCAGTGCCCTGCTGTTCTAGACGTTATTTGGTCTCTGGAGTCTCTTGGGGTACCCATATCCATCTGACAGGAGGCATAAGTTTTCTGTTATTTTTTATTGTTGCCATCCATTGATTTATTGTTTTTTATTATTTTATGGATTTTATGTTGTAAGCCGGGCTTGACTTCAGCAGGAGCTCACAGGAACGCAGTTCCTGAACCTCCAACCAGGGTCTGCATGCAGTGGGGTGTTCTCTCCCTGCTGCACACAGGTCCTGGGCCACATGCAAATGAGATAGGCTATTGAGATCCTGCACTTTTTTTTCCTACAAAAAGACCCCTGTTTGTAAGCCACCCTGAGACCACTTGTGTAATAAGGCAGGTATAAATGTGATGATGATATCCAGATATTACTTTAGCGTTATAAAAAATCTTGCTTTCTGTACCAAACATGAACCATTGGTACTAGGGGTATGCAAAACAATTGGAGCGTTTTCGCACTTACCTTAAGCCGGAGCGACGTCCCTCTTCACCGCACAGCGTCTGCGCAGATTTCGCACTAATTGCTCCGCAGAACCCGGAAGAGCCGCGAAGTCCCGCGGCTTTTGCGTCGCAAATGTAAACTGGTTTTTGGCGGTTTACATTTGCGACGCAAAAGCCGCGGGACTTTGCAGCTCTTCCAGATTCTGCGGAGCAATTAGTGCGAAATCCGTGCAGACGCTGCGCGGTGAAGAGGGACGTCGCTCTGGCTTAAGGTAAGTGAGAAAACGCCCTTGGTTTTTTACCAGTTCGGGTGCATTGAACCCCAAAAATATCAGTATTCCCAGATATTCCTGAATACCAATATTGGCTTTGCATTGGTATTTGGACCAATATTCAGGAAACTTGAAATCATTTGGCTCAGTTATGCTCCATGGGGACTGTCCCCACAGAGTATAATGGAGAAGGGATTTAAATCCCTGCTGAGTTGAGTTGCAGCAGCAGCTGAGTTCACTCACTGGCACAACTGAGCAAGTGAATCTGTGTCCAAATAAAAGCTGAATTTTATTGGCTTTTATTTGGGCAGGACTATTTTGGTAGCTGAATACAGATCTTGGCTCGGTATATACCAAGCACACACTCTTAGTTGGTACCTGCTCGATTAGGACTCCAGCAGAAAAAATGAGGGATGTTATCCAAATATAACCAGCAAATAGTCAATCCATTAATATTTAGGATGAATTGCAGCCATCGTAAGTGCATCTGCAAAAGCAGACAAGCACAAAGAAAACCAATTGCCTCAGTGTCGTGTCTAGATTGGGTAATAGCCTATGCAAATGAAAGAGTCACTCACAGTAATGCAATTTTTAATGTACATGTTCATCACCAGAACGCCATCTGACTGTGTTCTGGGGTGGATTTAAGACATGCAACAAATTTGCAGATGAGTCACACACTGTGGAGGATCAGGTGCGGTGACCATTTCCTGAGGTATAGTTCCCTTGTTTTTCACCTTTATAAATGCTGAGCAGTTTAAATGCTCCGAAACATTCCATGGCTCCATCCATGGCATACACACTGGAAGGCTAGCCCAAGTATTTTTGGCACCTTAGACGAATGACTTTGCCGTGCCACCCTACATCACTGGTAAACCACTGCTGTGGCCTCCCCCACACCACAGGGAAGCTCTCCCCCTCACTGTGGCTTGCTGCTGTGCCATACCTCTCAGTAGTGACAGAGGCCCTTGGAGGCCTTGACCTCCAATGGAGGGAGGACAGTAAGGGAGAAGAAAACCCACCTAACAACTATGGAAGGGAAGGAGCAGGCCCACTGGGGCCAGGAGTGCCGCCCAGTGCTGCCACAGGCAGATTGAGCAGCAACAGGGCTGGTTTGGGTGCCCCTCCATCTCAGGTGCCCTAAGCAATTGCCTAAGTGTGCCTAATCAATAAAGCGGCCCCGCACACAAAGGCTCAAAAACACATCCTTGCCAAGGTGGCAGCAGCAGCAGCAAACAGTGCAGAAATGATACAAAGGGTGTTCACACATACCCCTTTTCTGCTCCTGCTCACTGCAGCTGCCACAACCCCTGCTCCTCCATCTTTTCCTGTTAAACCTGCACCGAAGCATAAATGTGACACTGATTTTATTGGAATCACTATGGCCTGGAATTAGGGTTGTCAGCTGCCTCCTGGCCGCTGATGGGGAAATGGGGAGGGCTGACAGATCCAGGTTGGGATGGAGCCTGGGGAGGAGGGACCTCAGTAGGGTACAATGCCATGGAAGCCATCCTCCAAAGCATTCATTTCCTCCTGGGAAACTCTCTGTGATCTGGAGTTGACCTCTCTGTGATCTGGAGGGACCTCAGTAGTGTACAATGCCATGGAAGCCATTCTCCAAAGCATTCATTTCCTCCTGGGAAACTCTCTGTGATCTGGAGTTGACCTATCTGGAGGGACCTCAGTAGGGTACAATGCCATGGAAGCCATTCTCCAAAGCATTCATTTCCTCCTGGGAAACTCTCTGTGATCTGGGTACAATGCCATGGAAGCCATCCTCCAAAGCATTCATTTCCTCCTGAGAAACCCTCCGTGATCTGGAGTTGACCTCTCTGTGATCTGGAGGGACCTCAGTAGGGTACAATGCCATGGAAGCCATCCTCCAAAGCATTCATTTCCTCCTGGGAAACTCTCTGTGATCTGGAGTTGACCTCTCTGTGATCTGGAGGGACCTCAGTAGGGTACAATGCCATGGAAGCCATCCTCCAAAGCATTCATTTCCTCCTGGGAAACTCTCTGTGATCTGGAGTTGACCTCTCTGTGATCTGGAGGGACCTCAGTAGGGTACAATGCCATGGAAGCCATCTTCCAAAGCATTCATTTCCTCCTGGGAAACTCTCTGTGATCTGGAGTTGACCTCTCTGTGATCTGGAGGGACCTCAGTAGGGTACAATGCCATGGAAGCCATCCTCCAAAGCATTCATTTCCTCCTGGGAAACTCTCTGTGATCTGGAGTTGACCTCTCTGTGATCTGGAGGGACCTCAGTAGGGTACAATGCCATGGAAGCCATCTTCCAAAGCATTCATTTCCTCCTGGGAAACTCTCTGAGATCTGGAGTTGACCTAGAATTCCACGAGATTCCCAGGTCCCACCGGGAACCTGGCATCCCTACCTGGAACCCTTTCCTTTCCCTACTGTGTCATTCTGTAATGGTCAGCAGGGAAAGGGGGCAAGGCCCTTTAAAGGGTAGCTCATGGTGGTCATCTGCCACATGCCCCTTTCCCACAGTGATGGTGGAGGGAGTCTCCATGAAGACACTCCTTTGCATTCATTAGACAGAGACCCTACCGGATCAGATTAAAACACACTGAATTTTAATCCAGTTAAAAAAGAAAAGCCCAGGAATTTCATTCCCCTTTAATGCAGCAGCTTCTTGCTTTCCTTCGGGGGTAGAAGCTGCCCAGAACACCAAAGTGAGTTAATAGTTGGAAAGGTCATATATCCTGAAGCCAGAACTCTTTCAGCCACAGTTCTTCATTCTGTGAAGACATTCGCAAGGATGACCATTTTCCTCCCCAAATCTACATATTGCATGCTTTACTTTGGTACCTCCATTCTCTGTTGATGATACAAAATGTGACAGGAAGTTCTCAGGCAGATTCTCTAAGCTGACTTTGATTACTTATGCATGTTGATGTATTAGTAAAGACTGACGCTGATTCTCCACAGGGAACGTCTGTGCTCAAACGCCACCAAAATAAATGCTGCATAAGATCCCATTAACATGAACGCTGATAAAGTCTCCACCCCTAGGACAAAAGAGGAATTCAGCAGATGATGCCCAGGGTGTCTACAGACATACATTACCAGCAATGTAAGCTTTTCTGCAAGTATTTTATTTATTTATAAAATTGATTTTTAGACCGCCCTCCCCAATTCTTGGGGCTCAGGGCAGTGCACAACATTTAAATACAATTTAAAAAGATTAAAAACAATCAAAACAATACAATAATCAGTCCAGAGGGCACCTAAAACCCAATTATTCTCACTTGCTTACTCTTAAGAACATAAGAACATAAGAGAAGCCATGTTGGATCAGGCCAACGGCCCATCCAGTCCAACACTCTGTGTCACACAGTGGCAAAAAATTTTATATATACACACACACTGTGGCTAATAGCCACTGATGGACCTGTGCTCCATATTTTTATCTAAACCTCTCTTGAAGGCAGCTATACTTGTGGCCGCCACCACCTCCTGTGGCAGTGAATTCCACATGTTAATCACCCTTTGGGTGAAGAAGTACTTCCTTTTATCCGTTTTAACCTGCCTGCTCAGCAATTTCATCGAATGCCCACGAGTTCTTGTATTGTGAGAAAGGGAGGAAAGTACCTCTTTCTCTACTTTCTCCATCCCATGCATTATCTTGTAAACCTCTATCATGTCACCCCGCAGTCGACGTTTCTCCAAGCTAAAGAGTCCCAAGTGTTTCAACCTTTCTTCATAGGGAAAGTGCTCCAGCCCTTTAATCATTCCAGTTGCCCTTCTCTGGACTTTCTCCAATGCTATAATATCCTTTTTGAGGTGCGGCGACCAGAACTGCACACAGTACTCCAAATGAGACTGCACCATCGATTTATACAGGGGCATTATGATACTGGCTGGTTTGTTTTCAGTTCCCTTCCTAATAATTCCCAGCATGGTGTTGGCCTTTTTTATTGCAAACGCACACTGTCTTGACATTTTCAGTGAGTTATCTACCACGACCCCAAGATCTCTCTCTTGGTCAGTCTCTGCCAGTTCACACCCCTTCAACTTGTATTTGTAGCTGGGATTCTTGGCCCCAATGTGCATTACTTTGCACTTGGCCACATTGAACCGCATCTGCCATGTTGACGCCCACTCACCCAGCCTCAACAGATCCCTTTGGAGTTCCTCACAATCCTCTCTGTTTCTCACCACCCTAAACATTTTAGTGTCATCCGCAAACTTGGCCACTTCACTGCTCACTCCCAACTCTAAATCATTTATGAACAAGTTAAAGATCATGGGACCCAGTACCGAGCCCTGCGGCACCCCACTGCTTACCGTCCTCCACTGCGAAGACTGCCCATTTACACTCACTCTCTGCTTCCTATTACTCAGCCAGTTTTTGATCCACAAGAGGACCTGTCCTTTTACTCCATGACTCTCGAGCTTTCTAAGGAGCCTTTGATGAGGAACTTTATCAAACGCTTTCTGGAAGTCAAGGTAAACAACATCTTTCAGGTCTCCTTTGTCCACGTGTTTGTTCACCCCCTCAAAGAAATGTAACAGGTTAGTGAGGCAAGATCTTCCCTTGCAGAACCCATGCTGAGACTTCCTCAATAACCCGTGTTCATCAATTCTTCTATTCATTTAGGTATTTACGTCCCATTTCTCTCCCCAGTAGGGACCGAAAGCACTCACAACATCATTCTCCCCTTCTCCATTTCATCCATATAACTACATCCCTTGAGGTAGGTTGGGCTGAGGGAGAGTGACTGGCCCAAGGTTGCTCCATGAGCTTTGAAGGCAAAATGAAGATTTAAACATATGAAACGGCCTTATACTGAATTGAACCATTGGCCAATCAAGGTCTGCATTGTCTACACTGATTGGCAGCAACTCTCCCCTAGGATTGCCAACTGCAGGCTGGGCAAATCCTGGAGAATTAGGGATAGAGTTTGGAGAGGGCAGAATTTGAGGAGGAGTGGGAAATCGCCAGGCGATACTATAAAATCAATGCTCTGAACATATCAACATATGAACATGAACATATGAAGCTGCCTTCTACTGAATCAGACCCTTGGTTCATCAAAGTCAGTCTTGTCTTCTCAGACTGGCAGCAGCTCTCCAGGGTCTCAAGCTGAGGTTTTCCACACCTATTTGCCTGGACCCTTTTTTTGTAGATGCCAGGGATTGAACCTGGGACCTTCTGCTTCTCAAGCAGACGCTCTACCACTGAGCCACCGTCCCTCCCCCTCCCTTCCCCAAACCCCACCGTCCTCCCTTCCTCAAATCCCATCCTCCCCAGGCTCCAACCCCCAAATCTCCAGGAACTTCCCAACTTGAAGTTGGCAACCCAACTTATGAAAGGTAGGGTAAAAACTACCATTTCTCCAGGAGTACTGATCTCTGTAGTCTGGAGATCAATTGGGATTCCAGGAGTACTCCAGGCCATGCTAGGATCTTCAGGGTCTTGGGCAGATGTCTTTCACATCACTTACTATCTGATCCTTTTAACTGGGAATGGCAAAGACTGAGCTTGTGGCCTCCTGCATGCAAAGAAGAAGCCCTGTTACTGAACTGGAGATCCTTGTACACAGCTAGGATAATGTAGAGCTTATGCCAGCACAGCAAGGGTGAAGCTGGTTCCTCGAGGCAAGGCAGGAGCTGAGAACAAAAGACTAGAGTGGAAGAGCCAGTTCTTTAGTGGCTAGGCATTAGTGGGGTTGTTCAGCCAGCAAAGCACTTAGTCATCTGGAGACGTATACAAGAGACTGGGATCCCTGCCCTTCCTGGAAGTCTGGTTAAGGCTCCAGCTCCCACTAATCTTACAATGGTCCTTCCTCCTCCTGGGAAAGGATGGAATGAGTTGGACCTCAGCTGCCTGCCTTGCATTTCTTCTGCTGAGTCCTTTTTCCCCACTCACAGTGGGATAATTTTTTAAGCACCTCTCCCAGCCGGGAAGATGTTTTTTTGCTGTGGTTTCAGGGACCAAACCTGAAGCTAGAGCTGAGCTTTCCTGGCTGGTGCACATGCTTTGGGGGTGGGAGGGGGGGGGCTAATAACTCAGATATCCCAAATCCAGTCTTCCCAAAATGTAGAGGGTGGGTGGAGGAGAGCCTGCTGAATAGTCCCTGTGAGTCTCTAATTCTTGAGGGGGGCTGTTCTACCACCGCCTGAACCAAACCAACTAAGAACCAGTTTGGGAAACAGAAAAGTTCATGTAAATTTGTGGTTTGTGGTTTCTGCAGTCAAACAAACCACGAACCAACACCATTTTCCTGGTTTGTGCTCATCCCCACTGTAGAGATTGAAGGCTGAAGTTTTGCATATGAGGTTTGTGGACTTAATAATGCTTTTTAAAAGATACTGAATATGGCTGAAGTTTACATTAGCAATTTGGTTGTGATAACATGGTTTTTTGACCTCCACTTCCAGGTAGAGCCTAGACATTTTCTGGAATCACAACTGGTCTTTAGACTACAAGGTAATTTCCCCTGGAGATAACAGCTAGTTAGGAGGGTAGAGTCTATGGCATTAAAGTCCACTGAGGTTCCTCCCTTCCTCAGACCCCATCCTCCCCAGGCTCCAACCCCCAAATCTCCAGGAACTTCCCAACATGAAGCTGGCAACCCAACTTATGAAAGGTAGGGTAGAATTTTTTAGTAAAATAAAAGAAATAAAAATTTATCAAAATACTGGAAGTACTCTGAATGTAACCAATAGTCAACTATAAATTTCCTCTAAGAGTAAGAAAATTGATGCAACAGGGCGTTATGTTGAGTTCCATGCCATAGTATGCAATTTAAGACCTTTATTTCTTTATTTCTGAAAACTATTTTTTTTAAAAAGCAATTATTTGGAAGAAATGCTGTAAATCTTCAGACTGGACTCTAAATTAAAGTCCACTGAAAGATTTATCCAATACGAATTCCACAGATACCACAAATATTCATTCTGCTTGAAGATAATGTACTCCTCTATTCCTGTATCCTGCAAATGATGGTTTCTGTTAACCCATTCTGTAAACTGAAATATTTCATGTGCCCCCCCAACCCCTCCCCCAATTTCCATATTGTACAATATGGGGAAATGAATCAGCATGTTGCAAAATAATTAGTCCTTATGGATTCTGATGAAATGAGGTTGTACTCCTCAAAAGAGGATGTTAGTAACAAGTCTAGCTTGCAAGCTCTGCATATTTTTGTGAGTTATTATTTCTTTTGTTTTGGAAAATTCTTTGGTGCCTACACATTGAACAATCCATGGAAACAAGATTGGTCAGATCTCCATTGGTCCTTGGTGAGCTAACTTTAAACCAAGAATGCAAGCTAGTTGCTACCTTCTGTGGAACACAGCTAACTAGACAGAAATATTGCCATTTGTAGCAAACAATAGTTATTACTTAAAATATTTTTAAAATACTTAATATGCCTTTCTTTGCACCTAGCATATTGTTATGATTAGCCACCAAAGACTCTGGTAGAATGGATTAACTTAATTTGCATGTAGGACACAATAAAGAGGTGGCCCTGTGAACAAAGCTAGAGGATAGAGTTTCATAATTAGGGCACAAACACAGAGAAGCTCCTATATTAATTGGCCACTTGCCAGTCAATGAAGGTGGGGACGTTCCATAAAGATCTAGCAAATGTATAGGTATGGACCACGCGGGAGAAATTGGTCGAAGAATATTTAAAGCTTCAGCTAGGACTGAGTGTAACACCCACACCCACACTCACACACCAAGTTCAGCTTCGAATTGAGTAAACTGAACAATTTGGTAAGAAGTAGGGAAATTGATCACTTTTCCAAAATATCCTCTGAATCTTGGAAACCAAGAGGTACTCCTGACGATGTAATTGGGAGTGCTACAAGGATCCCCAGAGTTTATCTCAACACTCAAGACCTGAGTCGCTGCAATAATTGTAAGAAATGCTTTCTGTGCAGAAGAATACTACTCAGGGCTGTTGCTTTGGTGCTGCATGAGGTTGCCAGGTGGTTATGGGGGGATATCTCTCGCCAGAGACCCCCACTGCCTGCTGCTGCTTTGTCAACTGACAGAAGAAAAATACATTTTAAAATTAACTTTGACACAACAGCATGATGTCACTTCTGTGGAAAACCTGGAAGTGAGGTCACTCCACTCTAGGAATCATAGGAAAGTCTATGATTTCCCCATGGATATCCTAGTAATTCTTATAGAGGTGACTTAACTTCCATGTCTTCCCTGGAAGTGGCACCACAATCTTGAGACAACGGCATCCCCCCCATGTCTCTGCCCCAGCCCCTGGATGCCATAACTGGGTTGCTTTCAACCAGCTGCTAAAGGGTAGGTTGTTGAATACCTTACAAAACCACAAGTCCTGTCCAGTGACCCAGGGGTACCTTCCAGATTGCATGAGTTTCAAAAATGCCAGGAAGGGCAGTATGACAGAAACACAGTACCTATGTCTTTTCAAGAAGAGGACAGGGTAAGGATACAAATAGCCAGAGGGGGGAGGCCAACAACAGTAATTGGGAGGGGAAAAAAGGTGAGCCACATTCACATGCGGTTATGACTTCTCAAGACCACAGCTATCAAAGGAACAGAAGGCACCTCCAAAGAAACTGTTCTTCCTTTGACAGCCTCCTGGTCATAAAAACTCAGTAGTCAATAGGCAAACATGGAGTGGGTATGAGGTGAGGCTGCTGGCAAAATTCAAGGACTATGTTATGGCAAAGTGGTAAAGATTAATCCCCAACATTGAGTCAAATACTGGTGGCCTCTGACTCCAAGTTCTGGAGAGATTGATATGCAGACAACTAATTGATAGGATAGCTGTGCTTGCTTGAAGAAAGAGAATTACCTTTTTTCCCACACAGCTTACCTCGGAGTGACGTTCCTCTTCACCGCGCAGCGTGTGCTCCGCAGAAGCAGGAAGAGCCGCAGCTTTTGCATCGCTAACGTAAACTGGGTTTTAGCGATTTACATTTGCGACGCAGAAGCCCCCGGCACTTCCTGCTTCTGCGGAGCAGATGGTGGGAAATCCGAGCAGACGCTGCGCGGTGAAGAGGGACGTCACTCCGAGGTAAGCTGTGTGGGAAAACGGTTATAGTGATGTACATTTCAGCGGGGGAGGGGGGTCTGGAAAAAGAGGCGCTGGAACTCTCAAGAGGGTAATGGAGGAGAAACACATGGGTGCCCCTCATGAACATTTGTTTTTTTAAAAAAAATTGTTTCCACAAAGAGGTTCCAGAACGCCAATCCACCACGTTCCCCCAGGGGGAAAAAAAGCCCTATAGGCAGGGTCCAGACCAGCAGCTTTGGGTGCCCGGGAGGTGTCTCAGATCAGGCCAGCTCAAAATGGAGTGGTTGAATCCCAATTAAACACTTCCATGCAAGTCACTCATTTCCCACGCAGCTTTGGTGAGGTCAGACAGTTGTTCACACCACCAATCCGGCCTGCTTGCATGCTCCCATATTCATACTCCGGAAAGGCAGAGAGCGTGTGGCGCTAAAATTTTCTACCACTTCAGAAGTGGTAGCATTTTGAGCTGTGGCTGAGATGCCTAAGGACAGGATAAGGACCGGAGTGGGATGGGAGGCAGATGTACATAGTTGAATTTGGGGTTTTTTTATCTATCTGCAAGCTGTTCCTGTGTCAGCTTAAAGGGCCGGTCCGGATCCAGCCGTATTTGAGTATGTCTTTTTAAGGGAGTATATCTCTTTAAGGGAGCCTCCACAAACTAGCTTCAGCTTTCCCCCTCAGGGAAAGGGTCTTACAGTTCTAGCTCAGTGAGTCTAGGTTGTGGTTGCAAGGGTACGTCTTTCCCGTTGGAAGCACTAAAGAAGAATATTTTTTTGAAAACTACCAGGGTCTCCTGTATGCTGACTTTCTGGATAATGTTAATCTTACACTCCAGACCTCAGAGGGTATTGCACGAAGATAGAAAACAATTTAACGAGAGCAAGATGATACATAAGAAAATATATAGTATATTCAGGGCCTTGACCTTGATAGCCCAGGCTAGCCTTATCTCATCAGATCTCAGAAACTAAACCAGGTCAATTCTGGCTTGGATTTGGACGGGAAACTCCTCCAAGGAATAATAGGGCTGGGACATAGAGCCAGACAATGGCAAACTACATCTGAACATCTTTTGCCTTGAAAACCCCATGGGTTTTCATGAGTAGTTCATGACGGTTGCCATGAGCCAGCTGTGATTTGATGGAACTTTCCACCACCACTATACACAGTAGTATAGCTCACGGTTCCTCTTGTTTAACCCAGGCACCTTCTTGAGCCATTGCATTTCACACGTGTCGTGCCCCTCTCTCTGCAAAAGACCCCCAAGTCTTTAAACTTTTAGGTTTTTGTGAACGTTGCCCCCTTGTTTCATCTCATGCTGGCTTACCCCACTTTGATATATAAACCCTGACTCTGTGAAAACAGCCGTGCAGTCTGTTGGATAGTCAGCCGTGTGCCTAAAATTCATTCGGCTTGGGTTGTATCTGATTTGTGGAGCGAGGAGAAACTGAACTGAGCCAATCCTAGCACAACAAACTGTGAGCCGTCATGCAAAAGTATGCAGTGCCTCTTGGTCTGATGAAACACAGTTTTAGGCACTTGTATTTAGGATTTAGTCAGATTTAACTCAGTGGAGCAAATTTTCAGCTAAACATACATGGGATCAGTCTCAGTTGCACAACCAAAGCTTATTGATAGGAATTAGCCGAGTTTTACTTTCTCCACTCTGTATCTGGTCACTTCTGGAACATGGAGCTGTCTACAATACTATTCACTTCAGCACAAATGGAACATACACCTCTGCAGGCATGGATCTGTCCACTTCCATTGATGTGAATGGAGAGAACCCATTCTCTCAGGAAGTCTGTGTGCCTGTTTGGTGTAGTGGTTAAGTATGCGGACTCTTATCTGGGAGAGCCAGGTTTGATTCCCCACTCCTCCTCTTGCACCTGCTAGCATGGCCTTGGGTCAGCCATAGCTCTGGCAGAGGTTGTCCTTGAAAGGGCAGCTGCTGTGAGAGCCCTCTCCAGCCCCACCCACCTCACAGGGTGTCTGTTGTGGGGGAGGAAGGGAAAGGAGATTCTGAGCCGCTCTGAGACTCTGAAATTTGGAGTCGAGGGTGGGATATAAATCCAGTATCTTCATCTACCTCACAGGGTGTCTGTTGTGGAGGAGGAAGGTAAAGGAGATTGTGAGCCGCTCTGAGACTCTTCGGAGTGGAAGGTGGGATATAAATCCAGTATCTTCATCTACCTCACAGGGTGTCTGTTGTGGGGGAGGAAGGGAAAGGAGATTGTGAGTCACTCTGAGACTCTTCGGAGTGGAGGGCGGGATATAAATCCAATATCTTCATCTACCTCACAGGGTGTCTGTTGTGGGGGAGGAAGGGAAAGGAGATTGTGAGTCACTCTGAGACTCTTCGGAGTGGAGGGCGGGATATAAATCCAATATCTTCATCTACCTCACAGGGTGTCTGTTGTGGGGGAGGAAGGGAAAGGAGATTGTGAGCCGCTCTGAGACTCTTCGGAGTGGAAGGCGGGATATAAATCCAATATCTTCATCATCTTCTTCTTCTGCGGAGCTCTGGGTGACGCCAAAAGGAAGGGAGACATTACATGAGGGTACCATAGTCAATTATATTTCTGCTTTCAAAATACATGTTATTTATTCTAAACAACGATAGTGTATGTTTAGTGTAGTGAGGCATCCATTAAAGCAGTTTGCTGATCATCATTAGGAAGTGTCATGAGCCAGCCAGCTGCATTTTGAATTAACCGGCATCTGTATAATGAACGATCCGAAAGGCCAGCTGACATGGAATTGTAGCCCCTATCAATCCTGACGGTACACTGATTAGTGTGAAATAGCAATCTATATCGGTAGGGGGGGGGCATTCTCTGGTAATAAGATAGCCTAATGGCTACAGTTTATTATACTCCACAACCATGATGTGCTTACTAATGACTCCCAGTGATTACATTCTCTTTTCTGAAATAAAATATGTCTGGCTAAGTGCCACACAGCACGTTAGAAAGCCCAGGCAGGAGTCGTGAAAGGAAAGAAAGGAGCCAAGATCTCTGAAATAGATTATCCCTCCTTTTGTCTATTAATCAGTAGACACTGCCCGTTTCAGGAAATGTTGGCTACCAATGTTTCAGTGAAATGAAAGGCTATTGGGACATAACCTTCTTGTTAGTTCACAATTTCCCAGAGTCACAAAATTTGCTGCTGAGCACTAAAAAAACCCCCACAATGCATTACTTTGATTCCTTGGTCTTCGTGTAAGCCTTATTTTTCATGATAGTATAACATGATAGTCCTCAGGTCTCCCAATGATCCCGAGCAGCGGAGAAAAAGCAGGAAACAGCCAAATTCTGGTATTGAGCAACTGCTGGAGAGGGCACTTTTATAAGGAAATAGGATTGTAATCTACTGTGATGATTATTACTCTAGGTATTATCCTGCTTTTACCGCATTTCCTTCTGTCTTTGTGATTCCACCTGCTGCATTGTTTATAGCATACCTTGCCTTTGGCAGTTGGTTGTTTGCATTGCCTTCTAATTCTGTAATCCTAGTCATATTGTATGGTTCACTGGATGTCTCATGCTGTATGCCTACATTGTTTTTATTCTTTCAGATCTGAGCCCAGTAGCACCTTTAGAGATCAACAAGATTTTAGAGGTATAAATTTTGAAGAGTCAAAGTTCCCTTTGTTATTCCCTTTATGTTATAATTTTTCTTAAGTCTCAGCAAGAAATGTGAACTGTAAATAAAGTAAATGAATAGTTCTCCTCTCCTCCACTGTGTATTCACAACAGGTTGGTTAGGCTTGGAGCATGTGACTGGCCAAAGGCTACCCTTGACAGATCATAGTTGAACATATGAACATATGAAGATGCCTTATACTGAATCAGACCCTTGGTCCATCAAAGTCAGTATTGTCTTCTCAGACTGGCAGCGGCTCGCCAGGATCTCAAGCTGAGGTTTTTCACACCTGTTTGCCTGGACCCTTTTTTTTGGGGGGGGGGGAGATGCCAGGGATTGAACCTGGGACCTTCTGCTTCCCAAGCAGATGCTCTACCACTGAGCCACAGCCCCATTCATGGCTCTCCAGGGTCTCAACTGAGGTTTTTCACAGCTATTTGCCTGGACCCTTTTTTTGGATTTGCCAGGGAATGAACCTGGGACCTTCTGCTTCCCAAGCAGATGCTCTACCACTCAGCAACAGCCCCATTCATGGCTCTCCAGGGTCTCAACTGAGGTTTTTCACACCTATTTGCCTGGACCATTTTTTGGGGGGGGGGGGGGGGAGATGCCAGGGATTGAACCTGGGACCTTCTGCTTCCCAAGCAGATGCTCTACCACTGAGCCACAGCCCCATTCATGGCTCTCCAGGGTCTCAAGCTGAGATTTTTCACACCTGTTTGCCTGGACCCCCTTTTTTTTTTTTGGAAGGGGGAGATGCCAGGGATTGAACCTGGGCCCTTCTGCTTCCCAAGCAGATGCTCTACCACTCAGCCACAGCCCCATTCATGGCTCTCCAGGGTCTCAACTGAGGTTTTTCACACCTATTTGCCTGGACCCTTTTTTGGAGATGCCAGGGATTGAACCTGGGCCCTTCTGCTTCCCAAGCAGATGCTCTACCACTGAGCCACCGTCCCTCCCCAACCCTCTAACCACTTCTCCACACTGGTTGTCAATTATATTTACTGTACAATCACATCTACATTTTCCAAAAGCAGTTCAAAAATTTTATATTTCACTCCAGTGAAATACATACGGCTACCTGGCCTATCAGTGTCATGCGTATTTATCCAGTGTGTTACACTTTGGCCATGACCTGGATAGCCCAGGCTAGACTGATCTCCTCAGATTACGGAAGCTGAGCAAGGTCAGCCCGAGCTAGTATTTGGATCTTGGCAGAGGATCTTGTCACTTTCTACCACCGTCAAAGCTTTTTTTCTGGGGTAACATGGCAGAATGGAGTTCTGGAACTTCCTTGTGGAAACAAAATTATATTAAAAAAATTCACAAATAGGTACATTCACAAACCAATTGCCCTCTCACCACACCCCCTCCAGCCTAGAAATAGCAGCTCTCCAGCAGCCCTGGCCTCACTCAATGCACAGCAGCCAAGAAGGTCAGAGCGCCTGCTCCGGCTGCAACGCCACTGAGGATGTTCTCCGCAGCTGAGAACGAAACGTCTGGAAGGAAAACTTTCTCCAGTAGAACACGGCACTTGAGCTCGAAAGATTCTACAGACCCTAATATATAAAAAATGTTTATAAGTTCATGAGGGGCACCTGTGTGTTTCTCTTTCATTTCCCTCTTGAGAGTTCCGGCACCTTTTTTCCAGTTAAAAAAAAAAAAAAAAAAAAGCCCTGACCACCACCATGTCATACCCTTCTTCTGCCTTATTTGGGGGCTATTCAAATGATTGATGGAGAATTCTATGCCATTAGTGTCTTGCAATAATCCGTTCTTTGGGCTCTCCGTAGCATGCTTCATTGCCCTCATGTTATTAACTAAATAGACTAAGTTATCTCCAAAATTTGTTCCATTTGCCTCTAAATAAACTTCCAATATTAGTAAAACCCATCCCCTTTAGCGAGATCTTCTCTATTCACAACGTTGCCCAAGCCACTTTCTAATTTTGGATATTCAGTGTTGCTGTTTCAGTGTTTGTCTCAAAGCCTTGGTTGCCATCCGAGTAACTCTAAGAAATCTGAAATCTCCCTCCTCCCAGTGAAGACTCTAATTTGCTTCTGTTCAAAGTAATTACTGTAGTTTAAAGCATTATGTGCTGTTAGATGAAGACATGTAAGGAAAGAGCTGGACAAAATTAAGATGAAGACTGTGGATTACCTGATTTGTGCTTTTTAAAGAATTAAAACCCCATTTCCAACAAAGGGCCTAATTTGATCCTAGTTCACAATGGAATTGAGAAATCACGCAAAAACACTTAGAAGCTTTTTATTGATTGCTATGGAAAGGTTGTTACTGCCTTTTAGAAAACGAACAGTAAAATTACATTTATCTATATGGCCTGGGGCCAATCAAGACACTAGGGTAATTACAAACATTAAATACACAGGAATGCTTTGTTCAGTCTTACATCGGCGTAAGAATTGATGGGGCTAAATGCTAAAATGAGTTGCTGTGATAACCGATAGTCAGATTCAAATTCTAATTTTATCAATATGAAATCAGAAAGATCATCGCTGCACCCACACATTCATTTATGTATAGAAAGGAACATCTGAATGGTGCTTGATCAAAAGCTGAATTGACAAATATTTTCTTTTACTCACTGATTTATCACCTCTTTGAAAGCCAGTGTGCTGTAGTAGATAGAGTGCGAAACTAGGATCCTGGGAGACCCAGGTTAGAATTCCCACTTCTACCATGGAAGCTCACTGGGTGACCTTGGGCCCATCGCAAACTCTCAGCCTGACCTACCTCACATGTTTATTGTTGTGAGAAAAGGGAGGAGGAGACAACAGTTTTCTAAGCCACTCCGAGTCCCAGGGGAGGAAAGAAAGGTGTAAAAAAAATAAATAAATGCAAATGTATGCACCTCATCAGCCAAGATACAAGCAATGTTCTCTTTAACCCTTTCCCCTCAAGATCAAAGTACACATTCCATGGGAAATCCATGACTGAATCTCCCTGTTTTCTTTTAAAATCATGTGATTTGAATGACACATGTCTTGTTTCCCTGATAGGCTTGCCAGTCCCCAGGTCCTAGTGGGGGATTCCCCAGTTTTGCAGGTTCTTCCCCACCAGTAGCCAGCTGGCTGGCAAGGGGAAGCCCTGCTCTAATGGCCACCATGTGCCTTTAAATCTCGGCAGGCTTAGAAGAAGCTTAGAAACTGCTTGTGTTTTGGAAGGTGTGTGTGCCTTTAAATCTCAGTAGTAGGAAAGCTGGATGGAGGCAGGGTGAGCAGGCAGAGTCATGTGGCTCTTCCTGAGTGTGTGAAGCTGTGAAAAAGTAAGAAATCACAGTCCCATAGTTTGTTTTGCATTCATTTCAGAAGCTGTTTGCCTAGTAAAATAGATAGTAAAGAGTAAACTGGAACCTGGTTATGGAATAGAGAAAACTCCAACCCCTAGACTGCTTTGTTCCTTACATTTCATTTCCCTGTGTTAGTATGAAGAAGTTGGTAGAAATACAGCAGTGTTTTATTCAACAACTCCTGTGAGTAAATTGCCCTAGTGAGATCAGAAAAGTGTGGGCTTGCAAACTCTGTTTATTTTGGCTCCTTTGTGAGTGTGTATGTGTGTGTCCCTTAATAAAGCCATGGCTTGTAGGGTATGCCAAATTTCACTTTTATTCAGTGGAAGTGCAGTGGCTTGGGAAGCCTTTGAAGGTAAAATTAGATGAGGAAACAAAGGCTGTATTCTGGAGAACTGCACTGCTGTATTTCTTTCTTTCTTTCTTTCTTTCTTTCTTTCTTTCTTTCTTTCTTTCTTTCTTTCTTTCTTTCTTTCTTTCTTTCTTTCTTTCTTTCTTTTTATTTATTTGGGGAATGGAAAAGTCTTCTGACTCCACCCCCAAAGTCCCCAGATATGTCTTGAGGTGTACCTTACTCCCTGATAGGGTAAGAGTAGCTGGCAGGGCCTGACATCTTTAAATAAAAGGCACTGAGGAAAGGAAGTCCCTCCCTTGGAGATACACCCCAGATCCAAACTACTTCACTTCCCTTTTCTGTGGTTATTTAATAATCTTAACATGAACACTGGGAGATCTGATTTACATTGATAGTTTGACCCATTTGTGTGAACAGCAATGTCTAGTACTGGTTTGATTCCTTTTCAAGAGTATCAGTCTGAGAACAACAATAAAGAATTTGCCTCAGACTTGTCTTATTTATTTAGTTTGATACTGATACCTTGCTTTTCACCCTAACGGGAATCCACAGTGGTTTACAACACCATTTTCCCCTCCTACATGTTATCCTTCTTTTTATCTTGGTTTTCCTTGTTTCTTCTTGTCAGGAAACAAAGGGTGTTTTCGCACTGACCTTAATCGGCAGCGACATCCCTCTTCACCGCGCAGGATCTGCACGGATTTCGCAACAATTGCTGCGGAGCACCCGGAAGAGCTGCAAAGTCCCGCGGCTTTTGCGGCGCAAATGTAAACTGGTTTTTGGTGGTTTACATTTGCGCCGCAAAAGCCGCGGGACTTTGCGGCTCTTCCGGGTGCTCCGCAGCAATTGGTGCAAAATCCACGCAGATCCTGCGCGGTGAAGAGGGACATCGCTGCCGATTAAGGTCAGTGCGAAAACGCCCAAAGAGTTACTATAGGAGAGGCACAGCCAGTTCAGACCTGGTGTGTGGGGTACCAAAGGTCCATTTTAACCCCCTATGCTCTATAGTCTCTAGATTAAAAGACTGGCTGCAATCATTGGGAGCTTTGGATTGGGTTGTCACCAATATTCTGATGATGGCCAGGTTTATTTTTCATTGTCCTAGCTTCTGGATGCAGCTGTGAAGATCCTGGACTGAGATCTAGAAGAGATGCTGGCTGGGAAGGCAGAATCTTGACTGGTGTTGATTTACCAGCTACTCAGAATATATAACTTCAGGACTATGTCTACAGCACTGGCCAACTATTTGCATCCAGGCCCAATTCAAAGCGCTGGTTACTCCCTTTAAAGCTCATCATGGTCATAACCCTCACACTCATCAAACTGTATCTCCCCCCAGCCAATACCATTTATGCTCTTCAGACAGCTTTCTCCTTAGCTGTCCTCCATTGGAACTGACAGCGAGCATGATGTAGTGGTTAAGAACAGTGATTTGACTCCCCACTCCTCCACATGAAACCTACCAGGTAACTTTGGGCCAGTCACCGTTCTCTCAGAACTCTCTCAGCCGCACCTACCTCACAAGGTATTTGTTATGGGGAAAGGAAGGGAATGTGATTGTAAACTGCTTTGAGACTCCTTGAGGTAGAGAAAAAGGGGGGTATAAACACTTTCTCTTCTTCTTTGCATGGTAACAGCTAAAGACGGGGCTTTTTCACGGGTGGTTCAGTCCTTTCAGAGAGCCAGTTTGGTGTAGTGTGCGGACTCTTATCTGGGAGAACTGGGTTTGATTCCCCACTCCTCCACTTGCACCTGCTGGCATGGCCTTGGGACAGCCATAGCTCTGGCAGAGGTTGTCCTTGAAAGGGCAGCTGCTGTGAGAGCCCTCTCCAGCCCCACCCACCTCACAGGGTGTCTGTTGTGGGGGAGGAAGGTAAAGGAGATTGTGAGCTGCTCTGAGACTCTTCGGAGTGGAGGGCGGGATATAAATCCAATATCTTCTTCTTCTTCTTCTTCTTCTTCTTCTTCTTCTTCTTCTTCTTCTTCTTCTTCTTCTTCTTCTTCTTCTTCTTCTTCTTCTTCTTCTTCTTTCAAATAGCCTACCGGAATGCTACTCTTACTACATTTAGGAGCATCTGTAAGGCAAGTCCTCTTCTAGAGAGCATTTGGTAGAAGGTGAACTTTTCCAGTAGATCAGGCTACGAATTTGCATATGGGGTTTCTGTGTGTGCCATGAAGCTTTGGTGAATTCCTAGAGCATCGTGCAACACAGTGACATCACTCCCGGGTCTTTCTAAAAGTTGTGCAAGGCTACACTTCCCCATCCATGCCCCCTCCCCAGATCCTCCCAGGGATTGCCTGGCACAGCCCTGACAATACTGTTCTCTGCCATGAGTCCAAGGAGATAAGATGGGATAGAAATGTTTTAAAGAAATAAATACACAACCCTGTGATATAATAAATAATAATAATAATAAAATTTTATTTATATCCCACCCTCCCCGCCTAGGCAGGCTCAGGGCGGCTAACAACATTTATAAACATACAGAACAATAAATATAGGACTTTAAAATTAACATTATTAAAAACTAGTCAATATATAATTAAAATTTAACTTAATCTGACTGTGGTGGTGCATTTCCGACACTAATTTCTGTTAGTTTACATAGTTTACATAGTAGCTTAGGTCCTTAAACAGGACCATATTGGCGGCTCCCTTTATAAACAACCATAGTTCAGCAGTCCGTGTACGCTAGCTTGAAGAGGGTGGTCTTGCAGGCCCTGCGGAACTGATCAAGGCTCCACAGGGCCCGCACCTCCTCCGGGAGCTGATTCCATAGGGAAAGGGCCGCGATTGAAAAGGCCCATGCACGGGTGTTCTGAAGTTTAGCTTCTTTCGGCCCAGAGGTAGTCAGTTTATTTTTCCCGGCTGACCTCAGTGCTCTCTGGGGCTCATATGGGGAAAGACAGTCCCTCAGGTAGGCCGGTCCTCGGCCATATAGGGCTTTAAAGGTAATGACCAGCACTTTGTACTGGACCCGGTATGTAATCGGCAGCCAGTGCAGTTCGCATAGCCTCAGCTGTATATGCTCCCACCTCGGGAGTCCCAGCAACAGCCTGGCCGCCACGTTCTGCACTAGCTGCAGCCTCCGGGTTCGACACAAAGGCAGCCCCAAGTAGAGGGCATTACAGTAGTCCAATCTTGAGGTGACCGTCGCATGGATCACTGTTGCAAGGTCCCGACGCTCTAGGAAAGGGGCCAACTGCCTCGCCCGCCTCAGGTGGAAGAATGCTGACTTGGCAGTGATGTAGGTGAGGCTTAGAAAATGACTTTCCCAAGGTCACTCAGCGAGTTTCCATGGCAGAGTCGGAATTTGAACCCAGGTCTCCTAGATCCTAGTCTGACATTTTATAACACTGTGTTTGTTGGGGATCAGATCTTCGGGATCAAGACCTGTCGAGAAGTCTGCTGAGTCATATTAGGGCCCTTTCTCTCTGAACCCCATCAATTCTCCAAAACTATATAAATGAATCTGATTTTGAGGTCAGTTTTCCAATGATTTTTTAAAACGCCCTTGGAATGATTTTGCCTTGAAAAAGATGGTCCTGTTTTAGAGCTTATAATTGTCTTTTTTCAGAGGTATTCTACTGTTCTTGTAACACTGAAAATATAACAGCCTAAATCCTTTACCAGTAAAAGACTTGGCTTGCACAGAATTAATTCTGCCAAAAAGCCATTCTTTAGCTTTTCCCTTTATATACCACTCATGGTAGGGTGGCCATAAAGTCTGAAGGCCAGCCAGGGACACCTTGGGCGGGGGGGAAGGTAGGGGTGTGCGCGCGCGAAGCGCGCGCGCCGCCGGAAACAGGAAGTGACGTCACTTCCGGTGACGTCACTTCCGGTGATGTCATGCCACCGCCGGAAACAGGAAGTGACATCACTTCCTGTGACATCATTTCCCCCGCGCCACCTGCCGGAAGCAGGAAGTGACATCATTTCCCCCAAAATGACATCATTTCCCCCAAATGCCACTGCCGGAAACAGGAAGTGACTTCACAGCACTTCCTGTGACGTCCCCAAAAATCCCCCAAATATCACCGCCGGAAACAATTTTGTTCTCAAATCCTGTATATACTTCATCAGTATATGGGATAAGGCACTTTCTCAACTGTGCTGCATAATGCAGCCTATTTATTTTGTCCTGTTTGCTCTGTTGGCTCTATCTGCGCCACCTTCATCACTTTCGGGGTGTGGATCCCCCAGTGGGGTGGGCTCCCGACACCCTCCGCCGGCTGTTTCTGATAGCCCTGCGCCCCCTCTTTCATTTGATATGTGTCCCGTGTGGGTGCCACCCTCCCGCCGGGAGATGCCACAAAATGAGCTCCCTTGAGGCTTATGGCGGCAGGGCTCAGGGGAAGCGAGCTAGACTGCTGTTCTTTTGAGGGGTTATAGAGTGTTTCGAGCCCCTCCCTGTGGCATCAGTCCCATCATTGTGGGACCCAGGGGGCCGGCGCAGCGGCCTGCCGAAGCAGCCTGTCACTAATAACACAGGTCGAGATGTAGGACAGGCACCCAGAAGTGACCGACAGGCTGCTTCAGGGGGCCGCTGCGCCGGCCCCCTGGGTCCCACAACAATGGGACCGATGCCACAGGGAGGGGCTCGAAACACTCTATAACCCCTCAAAAGAACAGCAGTCTAGTTTGCTTCCCCTGAGCCCTGCCGCCATAAGCCTCAAGGGGGGCTCATTTTGCGGCATCTCCCGGCAGCCAGCCACCCGGCGGGTCGGGAAGGGAAGGAAAATGCAGGCCGCAGAGTGAGGGAGGGACCGTCCCTGCACGTACGCAGGGCATTTGGCGGCGGTGTGGCGGTCCCTACCCTGCCCACTCTCCTGGCCCCGCGCATGCGCAGAGCCCGCCAATCGCCGTGCGCACGCGCAGGGACGCTTGCTCCCTCACTCGCCGCCTTCCCTGCCCGTGCGCGCGGCCCGCCGGCTCCTCTAGCTGGCTAAACCGGGACTTTTAATGGTCCCGGTATAGCCAGCTCGGGAGGCGGGAACTGGGGGCCAGAATCGGGACTTTCCCGGGCAACCGGGACGATCTGGCCACCCTAACTCATGGTGATGTTCTGAAATGTTTACATTTGAGCCAGATTTTATAGTTATGTAAACATTGATTATTTATCTGTTATAGTCTTGTGTATTATATGAGAATTCCAGCATTTCATTCGTCACCATTTAAATTAATCATGGACCATAAAATTCAGTCCAGTTTATGGAACAAAAAAGAAAATATTAGAATAGCCCAGACAGTTCTGCTAGAGAAATCACAGCCTATAGCCCCAAAACTCTTAAGTACTCAAGCGTCACACTTTCACTGCAGACTTTTAAAATATTTATTTCAATTTTCTGGTGAGAGGTAAAATTATCCATCTTCTCAAGAGAAAACTTGTCACTAACTGACTGTCAGTTATCTTACATCTTCCTTTCTTGACCGGCTTCCTGTTGACAGTTTGACAGTCATTGTGAGGTTCTTTTGAGGTTAACAAGTGTGACCCAGTGGTCCAGCATATTTTTACTATCCAAGGGATGCCTTGGCATTCGCTTCGTCCACATCTGGCTTGGGATTTTATGTGATCATGATCATAGTTGAAGAACACATATGGTTCTTTCCAAAATTCTGTTTTCTTTGCTATTGGTCAGCAAAAGGAAGAATAAGTTCAATTATGATACATAAAGGTAGAGATTTTAAATAAGAAAGATTTCTTTAGGGAGTTATCTATGGGTATACCATCCAAAGCAGAATTAACTCTTCTAGGTCCAATGACATGGAAGGGTAAAACTATGATCAGGATGGTCTGGACATTATTTTAATCCAAGGGACTGACACCCATGTGGTGAGTTTTCTAAAGCTTTGCTATTGACATGACCTTGGCAATAATATCAAGCCATCTTTCTTTCTTTCTTTCTTTCTTTCTTTCTTTCTTTCTTTCTTTCTTTCTTTCTTTCTTTCTTTCTTTCTTTCTTTCTTTCTTTCTTTCTTTCTTTCTTTCTTTCTTTCTTTCTTTCTTTGATTTATATCCCGCCCTACCCCACCAAGGCGGGCTCAGGGCGGCTTACAATTCCAAAAGCTAACAAAATCAGTTTAAAATACATTAATAATTATACAATAAAATATATAAAATACATAGAAATACATAAAATACATAAAACTCACATCGATATGCACTATGCTACCTTTTCGTTGACTCAATCCTTCAAGTATTCCAGTGTTCGATATTCTGATGTTCAAGTTTAATTTTTCAGGCATCCCGGTATCAATTAATTATATGCCAACCGGAAGAGGGCT
The DNA here is from genome assembly GCF_032191835.1 of Heteronotia binoei. Taxonomy (NCBI): domain Eukaryota; kingdom Metazoa; phylum Chordata; class Lepidosauria; order Squamata; family Gekkonidae; genus Heteronotia; species Heteronotia binoei. The sequence continues at coordinate 102,720 of NW_026800172.1, forward strand.
GTTTTACAGGCCCTGCGGAACTGTTCAAGGTTCCGCAGGGCCCTCACCTCCTTCGGGAGCTGGTTCCACCAACAGGGAGCTGCAATCGAAAAGGCCCTGTCTCTGGTCGCTTTCAGACGGGCCTCCTTTGGCCCAGGGATTGTAAGGAGGTTCTGAGACCCCGATCTCAGCACTCTCTGGGGAACGTGTGGGGAGAGATGGTCCCTAAGGTAGGTAGGTCCCAGGCCATAAAGGGCTTTAAAGGTCATAACCAGCACCTTGTACCGAACTCGGTATGTTATTGGCAGCCAATGCAGTCTCCGGAGCCCCGGTTGAATGTGCTCCCGTCTAGGGAGCTCTAACAACAGCCAGGCAGCAGCATTCTGCACTAGCTGCAACTTTATAGATGCACTGAAATTGTAGCAACATTAAGTTATACTGGTTTTTAGATTATTTATTTAACTTAAATTAACTTAATTTATGAATTGTATTTTAATTGTTATTATTCTGATTTTATTGTTATATCATGGCTTGTACCATGTCTTGTAAGCCGCCCTGAGCCTGCCTCGGCGGGGAGGGCGGGGTATAAATAAAAATTTATTATTATTATTATTATTATTATTATTATTATTATTATTATTATTATGAACTAGAATTCAACATATGAGTCAAAGCTATGTGTTGCAATGATTCTCTCTGCGTCTGTGAGTGATTGTGATTGACAGGGATCATGATTAGGGGAAAACACTTCATGACCCAACTCTCATATTGAGGTTTACCTCATGGCCAGGAGGCGGGAAATTTACCAGAGTGGCTGATATTTTTAGTGAAAGTAATGACTAGACTGTCTCTGAGTCTAGCATAGGCCAGAATCCTTTTAAGGATAAATGCTGTCTGGAAGTATCACCCCATTCTAGGCTAGGGTTTCTCCAGTCCTCTAGCACACTTTTCAAGTAACAAAGTCTGCTCTTATAATGGTCTCAGGAAGGAGACAGTGTCCCACTAAAGGAGTGGTGAGTTCACAGCTCCTAGCCATAATCAGATATTAGAACAGTGCTAGGACCTTTTTGGATCTTAAAAGACTTCATGTTGTATTATAGGACTAGGAATAAAGCCTGTTGTGGGGAAAGAGACTCTGGATGAGTGCCTCACCTTTGGTGCCCACCCTTAGTGACTTCCCACCCATCCACCCAAGTGAAAGCAAGTGCTTCCCCACCCTTGTTGCCTTCCCACCCCCCCCTCCAACTACCAACAACCCCCCACCTCTTCTCAACTACCCCCACATCCTTGGCACTCCACTATTCTCCCCACCTGTGAAATTCACTTGCCCTACAGTCTTGCTGTCTTCCTATCCACCCCCAACCATTGGCATTCACTTATCCCCCATCCTTGCTGTCTTCCCACCCACCCTGCAGCTGAAACAGGTGCTGGCTTCCCATGCTGCATGTGTGTGTGTCCCCCCATGCCTATGGTGGCTCAAAGCCCTGAAGCAGGCCCAGAATGGAGATAAGGAAGAATAATTATGGTAGGGGCGGGGGGCGGGGCATGATGACAGTCACACAGATGCTGAAACTCAGGATTCCTTTTGTCTGCACTGCATTGTTGTTGCCTTTTCCTATCATATTCAGCCTTGAGGAATTTAGCATCACTGTGAGCTTGGGGCATGATCTGAGTTTTTTGGCCTGGCATGGTTGTGTTATGACATACCATTTGGTATGCATCTCAAGGTGGCTGTTTTCTGTAGGGGAACTGATCTGACTTCAGCTTTCCATCTCATCCCCCCTCCCTGCAGCCTCTACCTAGGAAAACCACAGTCTTTCTCCACAGTAGGCAGGGCTAGCACATAGGAGTAAACCAGGTAGGCAGTTGCCTAGGGTGCATCCTGGCTTACAGATGCACCACCAGGTGCTCCCTCCCCACTGCTCCTGGCTTCTCAGGTCTGTGCAGGCCCCACTTCTCTTGGCTTCCTGGGTGAGGGAAGCAACCTCAGCAGGGTATAATGACAGAGTTCACCCTTCAAAGCAGCCATTTTCTCCAGGGGAGCTGATCTCTGCCATCTGGAGAATAGTTGCAATTCTGAGTAATCTCTGAGGTCCCACCACTCCTCAAACCCCACCCTCTTCAGGCTCCACCCCTCAAATATCTAGGAATTTCCCAACCTGGAGTTGGCAGCCCTATCTCCTTCTCAGCCAATCATCAATCTATCCTTCTGATTTAAGTTTTCCATCCCCTCCTCGCTCCCTGCAGCCTCTACCTAGGAAACAGAGTCTTTCTCCACAGTGACAACCAAAGCAGCTTATATCATTGTCCTCTCCTCCTTTTGATCTGCAAAACAACCCTGTGAAGTAGGTTAGGCTGAAAGTCTGATTGGTCCAAAATGAACAGTAGCAAGCAGCCAGGCCTAGTGTAGCCAACAACTGAACTCCAGACAACAGATTTTTCTCCCTCTGGAGAAAATAATTGCTTTGGAGGGTGGACCCTATGGCATTATATTCAGCTGAAGCCTCTCCCCACCCCAAACTCTGGCTTCTGTAGACTCTACCTAAAAATCTTCAGGAATTTCCCACCAACCTGGGACTGACAACCCTAGTCAGGACTGGCCCCAATGAGCTGTCCCTCAAAGGCCAATATAGACCTGGAAAGGGCCTCCCCCTCCCACCTTTTACTGACAGAATCAAATTGGGTTGCCTTTTACTGACAGAACCAAGCTTGGTTGCATAGCAACAGTACTGCCTAGCAGCTTCCCCAGAGCCCAATCCTTATCTGTCCTGGGGTGAGGCTGAGGGGATGAGGGAGGGAAGGAATGACAGGAAAGAGGAGCCCATCATTGCCTCTGAGGAAATGCTCCTGGTGGGGTCAGGCCTTGCTGCCTAGTCACATCTTCTATGGAAGCAGGAGAGAGGTGTGGACTCAACCAATGGAATGCAATGGAACTTGAGTGGCAGTCGATGGGCCAATGACTGATGCGGAGAGTTGTGAACAGTACATCTGGGCTTTGATATTATAAGGGGATTTGTTCTTTGTAAAGCAATAGTAATGATACTAGTTTGGCCTGTTCCTCTTGATCTATAGTTCTTTGAACATCAGGCCTTTTAAGCTGCCAATTCACAGCCGTAGTTGAAACCAACTGTGATGGATTACCTAAGGGCAAACTACCACCATCCCACAGGAATTCTCCCTCCCATCACAATACAATTTCCCATTAGTCCACTGTATTAGTATTCCCACTTGGAAAATTAAAAGAAAAACTGAGTTTGAGCTAGGGAGGAACCAGGCTAGCTTGAATTTTCCCTCCCATCAAAATACAATTTCCCATTAGTCCACTGCATTAGTATTCCCACTTGGAAAATTAAAAGAAAAATTGCGTTTGAG